>NW_023596805.1:5208590-5233704 GCF_011947565.3 Pollicipes pollicipes | reverse complement strand
TTGGGTTCAGGGGCGCACGCAGGGACGGTTGAGGGGCGCACTCTGTCATCCTTTAAACGGAAGTAAAATGCGTCTGGCATGTGCTGTGTTCCAAAACATAAACAGCAATCGTTTTTTGGGCGGGAGTCTGACCGACGTCACTACCCTTTTTATACACGCTGGCTTCGCCTCTGGCTTGATGAGGCGAGGCCGCAGTGTGAAGATGCCCCCGGTGCCAGCCCCGGGGGCATTGTTCTACGTGCTGCTGATGAAGGCCGCCGGCGCCCACCGCATTAACCCACTTTACTGCCCGGCTACTGCATGCGTTGTTCTTTTGACGGCGTGCTGTGTCGCCCTTTCAGTATGCATCAGGAGGCGTCGGAGGCTTCCTGGTCGTGAACATGTGCCGGGCTTAGTACTGCGACGCCGTCTGAGCGGCAGAAGCAGCGGTACGAGAAACCGAGAAGTCATAGAGAAACAGCGAAACAGCATTCCATCAGAACGAGTCGGCAAACAGCGTCATGCCAAAAACGAGGCCGCAGCACTTCATTTAAAAATGACGTCATGCTTGGGACTGCAAAAAGGCATGCACGAATTATAATATCAAACTCCAGCGCCGGCGAAATGCTTAACAATAACTCGAGACAGTATCACAATTAACAAACGTTCTCGTGGGATTAGACTATTTCCGTTCCATAGCTTGGTCAATGTGAACGACGTTAGAGTCGCCCGTTTACCGCTGCGTCGTGCAAGTGCTAATATGAATGGTGATACAGGCTTCGTATTAGAGTTGCTGATGATGAAGTCAAACTGTGTTTCCACTGCTGTGCACACACCCAGCCATTTTCCCTTTGCCTGAAGGTCAGGCTTTGAAATCTTCGGTACAGCTGTGTCAATCGCAACTCTTCTGCAAGGTCAGACAAACTCACTGCAATGCTTAGCACATTCAACTACTGTAAACATTACATACAATGGTCAGTTAAGCGCAGAGGCCACAAATTGTCGTTCTATTGAGTTCGAATTTCTCTTATGGATTTTCAGACCATCTATGGATAGCTCAATCGTTAAAATCCAATATCGATGAAATTTAATATCGATGCGAATATTAGTTTGGACGTCGGCTGAAAAATTATTCATACCATGACACACCATCTTTCTGACGAGCTTAGGGTGGTCATCATCTCGTGGTTCGCACAGCCCAGCATGTTGGTACAGCTATATCGGCGTGAGTATTCCCACATATTCCAAGGTCCCGACACAGAAAACAGGGTCCGTGGGAAAACAGGGGGCTACTCCTTCCACCGGGAGACGGACGGTGAGGGAGATTGCCAGCGAGCATATCACGACGCGTTATGTTCGCCGCATTATGCCCAGCTGGCGTATTTGAGGCTGCCATGTCTCCGCATTTGCTGGCGCTCCTGTGCAAACAGCCGCTGTTGGCACGGATTTTAGGCCCTGCCGTCGACGCCAGTTGCCAGGAGCGCAGTCAGCGCAGGCGATGAAGGGGGATATCTGAGGTTGTCACTGAACTTTACGACCGCATTGAACTCAGTGAGGCTATGCGGCATTGGCTTACCGCCAGCCTGGCAGTGAAGGACGGACACCTCGGAGAATCGAGCCCGGTGTTTGTATCTGGTTTCCAGGACGCGCAGTTTAGTCACTACACTACAGAGCAGCTGTGTAACACCTACACCTGAGTGTGATGAGGGTAGTCATAAAACTTAACGTCTGAAAACCTAGCTAACTTTATTAAATACAACACTCCATAGAACAAAACGATAATGATGCTCGTGGTGATTAAGAGTTCCGGACAACGAAATGCGATAATGGTGTATATGACAGGAAACAGTGTTCACTGCGGCCGGGAACGGGGATCGGCGATGACCGGAGTGGTCCTGCCCCCGCCGAGAGCTCGAACCATCGTCCCAACAGACCGAGTGTGCTGTCCCCGGCCGAGCTCGACCCATTCGCTCCAACAGACCGAGTGTCTGTCCCCGCCGAGCTCGACCATCGCTTCCAACAGACCGAGCGTCTGTCCCAGCCGAGCTCGACCATCGCTCCAACAGATCGAGTGTCTGTCCCCGCCGAGCTCGACCATCGCTCCACAGATCAGTGCCGGTCTCCGCCGGGCTCGACCATCGCTCCAACGACCGAGTGTCTGTCCCCGCTGAGCTCGAACCATACGCTCCCCACAGCCCGAGTTGTCTGGCCCCGCCGAGCTCGACCATCGCTCCAACAGACCGAGTGTCTGTTCCACGTCGAGCTCGGCCATCGCTCCAACAGACCGAGTGTCTATCCCCGCCGAGCTCGACCATCGCTCCAACAGACCGAGTGTCTGTCCCCGCCGAGCTCGACCATCGCTCCAACAGACCGAGTGTCTGTCTCCGCCGGGCTCGACCATCGCTCCAACAGACCGAGTGTTTATCCCCGCCGAGCTCGACCATCGCTCCAACAGACCGAGTGTCTGTCCCCGCCGAGCTCGACCATCGCTCCAACAGACCGAGTGTCTGTCTCCGCCGGGCTCGACCATCGCTCCAACATGCCGAGTGTCTGTCCCACGTCGAGCTCGACCATCGCCCCAACAGATCGAGCGTCTGTCCCCGCCGAGCTCGACCATCGCTCCAACAGACCGAGTGTCTGTCCCCGCCGAGCTCGACCATGGCTCCAACAGATCGAGTGTCTGTCCCCGCCGATCTCGACCATTGCTCCAACAGATCAAGTGTCTGTCTCCGCCAAGCTCGGCCATCGCTCCAACATGCAGAAGTTTGATAGGGCATCACGTGCTTTGGTGTTTCATCGTTGTGATATGAGTGTGTTCGTACTTTTACACATGTCCGTGCGTGGGAGTCCCGCTGTAAAGCTTAACGCGTGGCCAAAATAGACTCATTGTAGAGGTTACAAGAGTTCATGATTGGTTGGTTGATGGTTGACGTGGCGACGGCATGAATTGACCTACACATGTTCTCTGGGTAACTTAAATAGACGGGGGGATTAAAGCTGGCGAAGAATTGTTGCACGGGGGTTCCAAGGTGGTAGTAAAAAATAGCTGCAAAGGCATTAATTTCTATGTTGTGATTGGGTATCGCGAAGTTGTATGAACCGGATGCGATTTGTATGCAGTTTTGCATGGAGTAAATGGTTGAACAACGAGTGACCAATCTTGCCAAGTCTGACATTAAGTTTGACAGTGTGTTGAATCGACAGGGTAAACAGACCTTCAAACCAAAATAATGCAGGAAAGTACATTACTTCGCCTCACTCAAGCTCCCGTATTTCGGTGCACTAAACAAGATCTCTCTCATTCTACTTCTCATAGAAAGAGGAGACAAATCCGGCTTCAAAAACGTTTTGTTAACGGCACCAAATTACCAACACGGGGAATATTGTCACCGGTGTGCTTGTCTTCGGTCTTAACGTTATGGACTTATACTAGGGGCGTAACCAAAGGAGGTGGCGAGAGCCTGTCCTTCTGGTCCTCAGGCCCGCCTTGTTTTCATTTTTCACTCCAGATGGCTACGAACAAAAAGTTTTTAAAAATCGGTGTAATGCGTTCTCACAAGCTCTGCTGCCCCGTTTTTTCAGAAGCCTGGCTGCGCCCCTGGCTATCATGCTGTTATAATAAAAGACCCCCCACCTGGTATTCGCCTCCCACTGGGCCCTGTGTAAAGGCAAAAACTTTGCTAGAGCTTCCAAAGCGCAAAGAGAAAACCCGTAGCAAGAAGAAGTTTCCAGGTTTAATCAAGGGAACATGCCGTACCCTTAGACATATAAACTCCGAAAACAGTTTTTGCTTGGCCCAATCTCTCCAAACCATACCACACAGGTGCCAGGAAGGCTTCTCAAGAACTGGATTGCCAGCCAGGGACGGCGCGTGAGCGCCAACGAGCAGGCCACCAAAACAACAGCCAGTTTGTGGAGCAGGCGATCCCTAACGTGTCTTCCGGCGCTCAGCTCGATCCGATTACCGCCTGTATTGCCCTGAGGGCACACCGGAGCAGAACCGTATCTAATCCGCCGTCCGCCCGCCGCTAACCGTGTTTCTATAACCAAATTGCGCCCCATCAAAGCCCTGCTTCCGGCTCGCGTACAGCGGCTTGGCTGCGGGGATTACCGGGGGATTACTGAGGGATTGCTGGGGATCCCTCTGGGCTGCAGCACGTGTACATCGCATAAGTGGATGTTGCAATGCGGCTGATTTAATTAGCGTGGGGTCGTACGCCACTCTGGGGGGGGGGGGGGACCGGAAGCCACGGGCACGTGCAGCGGATAAGGATTTGAGTAGGGACAGTGCGTGAATTTGACAATTAAATCTTCATGGGGCTGGTCTGGTTACAAACCTAGCGGGTAAAAGCTAACATGTAAGACGCACAGTAGATAAAATTTCCACCAAAGATGAATCTGGCATCATGTATTTGGAGGCTTAACTCCAAACGCCGCCCCAACTGGAGAACAATGCAGCCCAAAGCCAAAAGTTCCGTCCTGTGTCGTTCTTAGTGGGACTTTGTTGGCACCTGGATTGTCCAGTGCTACTCAATAGACATTTTTTTCTGCTGATTTCTTTGTGTTTTAAATTGAGACAATTTGCTCCCCTTGGGGGAGGCAATTTCTTTAAAAGAATACAAACCAGCCTTACCCTGGAAAAAGGATTTAGCAGACGGCAAAAGTTTGGACTGCTTGCTGATACGGATCAGCATAGTTGGCACATTTAGCCAGGGAGGAGCTGAAAGTCATGATGAAACTGACAAGAAACTAACCATATCGGCTACTTGCCTGTTGGCTTGAAGTGACTTGGATGCGAAATAGCATTAAGACATTCATTTGTCACCATGGGAGTGGTTTTATTACCTAGCATGATCCAGCTAAGGTGTCATATAGCGCATCTGATCAGATACCAGCTAAGTCAAAGGTCATCAGAGCCTTCCAATAGCATCGGTTCCTCATTGCTCCTTCACCTATGTGCCTTGAAAGTACCAACACCCGCTGGCCATTCAAGCTTTCAGGCTCAGCCCTAGCATCGAGCGTACAATCTACCGATGTTCAGAACTAGGATGCTACACGTGTTAGATAAGTCCATAGGTCTATGTCAAATGGGTAACGGGCTGGGTTGTGTACATATCAGAAAGAGTATGGGTATGCATTTCTTCATACCCATACTGTGGGTATGGGTATGGATATAGAGAAAACGTTCACGGAATGTCGGGTTGATATCTCAAGAAATATTATACAATGATGGTGTTTGCTCTTCTTCTAACAAGGATTAGCTCCATTTACACGAGATGTGCGATTATCAGCGCAGAAAAGTCGACTGCAAACTTTTCTTGAACTTTACATGCTTTAGAAGTTAAGTCCTGCAAAACACAATGCTGTACAGCTGGTTAGGAAGTTAAGTAAACTTGGGAGTGAACTCCACCATCGTTTGGGCCTGACCAAACAGGATACGGCGGTGCGCGGCCGACTGGCCATGATCTCAGACCTTACCAAAGCCCGGTAATTGCCAATCGCTCGCGCGAATATCCTGAGCGCACAGGGCCGGTTCTTTGACTGTTAGCCTGGGCACCGTGGTAGCGAGGGGGCATCGGCTAATCCCATATTGGCTCGCTCGAGGAGCTAATTGGATGAATTCGAGAAACGGAAACGGCTAATGTTCGCCCGCCTGGGTGACGGAGAGAAGAAGCCGGCCGGGCCAGGTCGAAGGGATGGGATCTTTTTACCTGGCCAGAAGGTGCAGTCTGTGGGAGGGAATTGTATTGTATTGTAATTGTATTGTAATGTAAATAAATTGCATTGTATTGTAATGTAAGTAAATTGTATTGTATTGTAATGTAAGTAAATTGTATTGTATTGTAATGTAAGTATATTGTATTGTATTGTAATTATATTGCAATGCCAATAAATTGTATTGCTATTGTATTGATTGTAAATGGTAAAAAATTGTATTGTATTGCAATTGTATTGTAGGGAACTGTGAACAGTACTGACACCCTGTCCCATAGGAATTACCCATACGAAGTGCGGCATCAAATAGTTAGATTTTAAGTCTATCTACAAGACCAATTTTTTACTATTTTCTTTCCGTCCAAATAAGTGATTTTGGTTGCGCTCATGCATACACACAAAGCCACGCGTGCAATGTTTTGTAAGGAAGCAAGTAACGTTACCCGTCTTCGTGCATGCCATTCATGACAGCAGCAGGTGCTGAATATGAACTTGACTTCTTTCAGCGTATAAGGACCACTTTCCGACCTTGGTTCATTCGTATGACATTATTTGTCACACCAGAATGCCCATCAGACCGATAAAATATTTTGGCATCAAGCAAGATTTTTAAGCCTTTTTTTCATTTTTCTTTTAGATAGCCTCCTAGGTATCCATTAGAGGGGTTCAGAGAGGTTTAGTGAGCAGACACTGATGATAAATTGGATAAACCCAAATGTTTGTCTTTCTGACCTTCCAAGCACGCAACATTTGATTCGTGCAGTCGAAGCAAGGTAATGTTCGCGTTTCGTATTGCAAGCATTCACCCTATATTTTGTTCAGTTTTCAGAGGTTATGCTTGCACATCGCAAACAGCTCGAATCAAGGGTACAACCATGGTTTTCTTAAGGGAGAGGCCCGCATCTCGGCGAGCACGTATGGCGCTTTTTTCTAACGTTCTGTCGGGAGCCCTCTATGCTGAAAAACAACAGAGGAAATCATAACTATCCGGGCTTAAGGAGGCGCGTGGCCTTCCCAACCCCCTCACTTGACTGCGTGCCTGGCTTGAGTTCAGCCAATAAATTTTGCAGTATTTATTCTGGCTCTCCTCAGCCAGATCTTGCCTGCCGTTTTGGCCACCCAAAGACAACATTTGTTCTTTCTGAGGGTGTCGGCGCACCCTCGCCACATCCCCCTCCCCACACCCCACCCCATCCCCCACCACATCCATTTGTCCAGCTCGGCCAGCTCCCACCACCGTTTGTTCTGCGCGCTTTGTTAAAAACACCAGACCTCGGGAAATCTGGTCCGGTTGGGAAACTCGGAGATGACGTCACGCTCCCTTCACGCAAGCTGAGGTTCCTCCCGGCGGAAGGTCTGAGCGAGCGCAGAAAAGCTTGAAGAATATATTTCGCGGCGGTGCGCACGGACAGGGTCGGCATCTGAGACGACAGTAGAGACTGCGGGGTGGTGTGTTTTGGTTCGCACTTCCCAAACTGCGTTTGGTGAATTACTCCTGGCTGATGATGCCGTCAAAGCTGCGCCGAGACTGCTTCAGCCATGTTTTATTAACTTTAACCCGCTTTCTTCTGCTGCCATTTGCAACGCATCATTTAATCACGCGAGTAGTACCGCTACATTTCGGGAAGGTTATGCAATGCATCTCGTTTGCTCCGCGCAAATGGTGAACATCAAAGCAGTCGCCGAAACGTTAGCCTTGCTCAGCTCTGCCAGCCAGTTAGGCCATTTGCACGCCTTACTCAGTTCTGCCAGCCAGTTAGGCCATTTGTGACGTACAGTCACCACAGCTGTCATCTTAAGTGTACGGAAGTTGCCGAGAGAGATGTGAAGGCGGCTGCACCTCCAACGAGATCCTAGTCACGTGGTGAAGCTCTGAAAGCACTTACACGGACATATCTCCGCCGAGCCTTTTCATCAGTATGCTTGCTCCTACAGCCGCTAACGTTCAACGCATTCAGCAGACGCGCGACGTAAGTAAAAACTCGTGTTTCTATCCCTCGCTCGGATTCGCCGCCGGGTCTTCACCTTTTCTTCCCGACTTCCCTCAGCTCCACTTCGTCTGGGCCTTCTGTATCGAGCCGGTCGTTGAGAACCGGACAACCGAAGCGACGACTTAGCTTTTGAGTGTTTGAGAGCAGGTGCCACGGCCCAAAGGCTGTGTGTGCGTTCGAAACGCATTCTTTCCGTGAATCGGTTCACCAACAGCAATTGACCTGAAGGGTTGCGACTTGCTAACCACGTCATTTACACGCGCTAAGAGATAACCGAAGGTGGCGAACATTGCCCCACCACGGTCATCGTCGCACAGTGCTAACCAACATCGCAACGCGCCTGAACCTAATGAACCCGACTTTGAACCCCGTAAACTCACCATTCAACCAACTGAACCAATCACCGAATCGGATGAGCCAACCATTGAGCCTGATAAGCCTGTCAGAAACCCAATGAATTCGCCATTAAGCCTGATGAACCCACCATTAAACACGATTGCTCCCCCCCCCCCCCCATTGAACCCAATGAAACCATCACTGACTCCGATGAACACACCATTGAAGCCCATACATCGTCTCAATCTTCCTCGCCCATCGCCGGCTCGCTGTTTTCCGTGCAACGCAGCGTGACTCTTCCCACGCGAAGCAATAGCACAATGCAACATGCAAGCCGGCGGCGCGCCGTGGCGTCATGCAACAATGCACACGTGCGGCGGCCGGGCCGGGTTGATCGTGACGCATGGGCGCCAAGGCAAGTCGGACGAGTGGGGTCCTTCGATGCAGCCGATGACCATCGCCTTTCGTGACTGAATACTCAGGGAAGCATGATTGAATGGGATGTGGTGCTTTGACGACAGGTGGTATTGGGGGTGGTTCTTGCTGGACAGTTAGGCTGGCTTGGATTAGGCAGTTTCATCTGGTTCGGAATGTTAAGCCTGCCTTTTCAAAAAGATATTCGTTGTTTTGCACCTGTATTCTAGTTGACGGGGGCATAACGACACCGAAGAAAAAATGGTTGAAGACCACTGTTGGGACCCAAGCACCAATACATGTTATCAAGGTCGCTGGGTAACGAGGCTGCCAGTACATCATTTTCATCAACTGGTTATGAGGCACTTCACCAGCGACGTGCACCAGGATGACACACCCTTTATACCCACATCTTCTTTTTACCTGTCTTTATTTGCAAGGTGCTGCCGTTTACAACTGCGACGGTAAAAACTCGTAATGCAACGCTAAAAAGCTTTGATTGGCCTAATGATCCACGGCCGTCTTCATTGAGCGACTCAGGAGAGGAGCTTGCCGGGGTTAGCGCATGATTTTTGGTGACTTTCGGTAGTTTTCGGTAGGTAGCTTGTAAGCTCTCGCCAGTAGTTTGAAGCCTATTAGGATGCGACGAGGCCCGGGATGCCGAGATAGTGGATCGCGAGTCTGAATCATGGGGCATGTGGTTCGCGCAGGACCAGATGAATGCAATATGAGATAAAGCGCTGACTGAACCCCCAAACCGTATAACAAAAGAGGCTGACTCTCGACATCCGTGAAAACGCTCGCTCGGTGCGAAATGTCATTAATCAACAAACAACTGCCTCTTTATCTTGCTATTTCGTCCTATGACATTCCCCTCTTGAGCGACAGCTTTCAGTTATCGTGATGAAAAAGCAAAGCCAGGTGTGCGTTTAAATCTGATATAAAGACAATCGTAAGCTGTTAATATGTTGCAATGGCTCCTGCTCCTGGGAATTAATTCAAACCTGCGCAATTCTCAGTCACGCCATATAAAGGCGTGTCCTACAAACGACCTGGTTTCACAGACGCGTCTTATTCACGAAAGGCTTAGGGCAACAATCATCGGGTAAAATCAATCTCGGCCCCGAACTGACGAAGCATTTGATGGCAGGTAAGTGCATTAGTAGTTTCATTTTTTTTAAAAACTTTGCGTGCTGAGGTACGTTTTAGTTATTGATGCGAATGTTCCACGCAAATACTTCGGGTCGAATTTCTCGGAGGCAATTTGGTACGTTGACTCTTCTTTCAATTTCATGAGGGTGAACTGTATCTGCACAGACCATGATCTTCGTGATCGAAAGGAATGAGGGAGGAGCCTCAAAAGATCTGCATGCATAAAATGCGCTTATGTCATTGGGACTGCTCTCAGAAATGCCCATTTGTGTGGCGGGCTTTTGTGCCTCTTCTACGTCTCTTTAACTACGTTTGGACAACGTACTTTGTCTACCGTTCGGTTAGATTATTTGGGTACGTTATCATGGGCATCGACAGAGAAGCTAGTTGACGTTCATCGTGATGTACATCAATCATGGTGTACATACCTCAGATGTATTGGTGCATAAATGTATCACCACATCTGTTTACACGGCACATGTATCTTCATGGCGTTAGCAAATGTTTTTGACCTACCACGTCATTGTTCAAGCTTAAGTTGGGCGCAAGCGATGGCAGACTCACTACATTGAGATGGCACGCTGCGATTGCACGCACGAATCCATCAAGATAGCACGCTGCTTTTGCACGCACGAATCCATCAAGATAGTGCGCTGCTTTTACACGCATGAATCCATCAAGATAGCACGCTGCTTTTGCATGCACGAATCCATCAAGATAGTGCGCTGCTTTTACACGCATGAATCCATCAAGATAGCACGCTGCTTTTGCACGCACGAATCCATCAAGATAGCACGCTGCTTTTGCACGCACGAATCCATCAAGATAGCACGCTGCTTTTGCACGCACGAATCCATCAAGATAGTGCGCTGCTTTAACACGCATGAATCCATCAAGATAGCATGCTGCTTTTGCACGCACGAATCCATCAAGATAGCACGCTGCTTTTGCACGCACGAATCCATCAAGATAGCACGCTGCTTTTGCACGCACGAATCCATCAAGATAGTGCGCTGCTTTTACACGCATGAATCCATCAAGATAGCACGCTGCTTTTGCACGCACGAATCCATCAAGATAGCACGCTGCTTTTGCACGCACGAATCCATCAAGATAGCACGCTGCTTTCACACGCATGAATCCATCAAGATAGCACCCTGCTTTTGCACGCACGAATCCATCAAGATAGCACGCTGCTTTTGCACGCACGAATCCATCAAGATAGCACGCTGCTTTCACACGCATGAATCCATCAAGATAGCACGCTGCTTTTGCACGCACGAATCCATCAAGATAGTGCGCTGCTTTTACACGCATGAATCCATCAAGACAGCACGCTGCTTTTGCATGCACGAATCCATCAAGATAGTGCGCTGCTTTTACACGCATGAATCCATCAAGATAGCACGCTGCTTTTGCACGCACGAATCCATCAAGATAGCACGCTGCTTTTGCACGCACGAATCCATCAAGATAGCACGCTGCTTTTGCACGCACGAATCCATCAAGATAGTGCGCTACTTTAACACGCATGAATCCATCAAGATAGCATGCTGCTTTTGCACGCACGAATCCATCAAGATAGCACGCTGCTTTTGCACGCACGAATCCATCAAGATAGCACGCTGCTTTTGCACGCACGAATCCATCAAGATAGTGCGCTGCTTCTACACGCATGAATCCATCAAGATAGCACGCTGCTTTTGCACGCATGAATCCATCAAGATAGCACGCTGCTTTTGCACGCACGAATCCATCAAGATAGCACGCTGCTTTCACACGCATGAATCCATCAAGATAGCACGCTGCGATTGCACGCACGAATCCATCAAGATCGCACGCTGCTTTTGCACGCCATCAAGATAGCACCCTGCCTTTGCGATCGAAAGCCTAAGGTCCTATTCTTTGCGCCTGCATATTCATTAGCCCAACGTAACAACTGGGTTGGAAGGCTGCAACACATATACATTTACGAGCTACATGTGTCGGTTAATAACCCCAACTCACCACCATAGTCCGAGATGGTGTGCAAGATGAAACTGCTATGTAGAGGACTTCACGGGTTTGGTAAGGCCACGGGTACCCACAAGGATGGGAAGCAGGTAAGTTGGGTGCAGATTTTCAAACTACGGTTGCGGGTATGAACGCAAAGAAGTAACGCAAAGAAGAACGCAAAGAAGTAAACTTGAGTGCAAGCGTTCCTCAAACGTTCCAATATTTGGAACCAAGGTGCTGGAATATTAAAACGGGCTAGTAATGGGTGGGTACAGCTGATCAGGAACGGGTACCGGATGACTGTGGGCACAGCCCCATGGCTGGTGTGTGAGTTGGTTGAAGGAAATTTTAACTGTGAAAGCCTTTACTGCGAGACCTATCGCAAAGTGGGGCATACAAACGCTGGGCAGCTGATGACTTCCGTGGTTCGCCAGGATGGCTCCTTTTGGGTTTTTATCGTCTCCGGCTCCGGCTCCAGATCCGAACCCGGATCCGAGCCTGATTCTGGCCAACCGGACACATATGCAATCCCCCGCGATGGTTTGATTGCTGGTGTTCAGAACCAGCAATCGACCGCTAGCCGGCGCAGAAGCAGCTGAAATTTGAATTGCTGATTTGCCAGTGGCATTAACATGCGAGGCGGCGGCGGCAGCGGCGAACAGCCAGGAATTATTCAAAATTACGCTTCCGTATTATGTCAAGGATGCCCCAAACAAGCCAAGATTTCATATCGGGGTAAAATTACCCTCATCGGTACCACCTGTCTTCAGAAGATTTACGCAGCCATCATGTTTGCCTGTGTGACCCTTACCATGCATCTATAGGTCTTTGCACCCCTTAATTGTTTGCTTATCCTTTCTTCACGTGCATGGTCTAATGCAAAGTGATTTATTGATCTACGTCATGTTATCTTCTCAGGCACGATCTGATAGCCCTTGAGTGCATACGTTATTCGAAAGGCTGGGTGGTCGTTAATCACATTTCAGCGTGAATGATAGCCATCGCACACGCCGCTAAGCCCGCGGTCAGATTCATTCCTCAAGTAAACAGATAAGCGCACCATTTTGTTTCTGCCACCTGCTTTATTAATAACGCTCAGGGGACCGTTGATAACGGTATCGCAGTTCCCAGGCGGCTAGCGCGGTCAGACACCGCAGGCATCTAGCACGGTCAGATGCCGCAGGCAGCTAGCACGGTCGGACGCCGCAGGCAGCTAGCACGGTCGGACGCCGCAGGCAGCTAGCACAGTCGGACGCCGCAGGCAGCTAGCACGGTCGGACGCCGCAGGCAGCTAGCACGGTCGGACGCCGCAGGCAGCTAGCACAGTCGGACGCCGCAGGCAGCTAGCACGGTCGGACGCCGCAGGCAGCTAGCACGGTCGGACGCCGCAGGCAGCTAGCACGGTCGGACGCCGCAGGCAGCTAGCACAGTCGGACGCCGCAGGCAGCTGGCACAGTCGGACGCCGCAGGCAGCTAGCACAGTCGGACGCCGCAGGCAGCTGGCACAGTCGGACGCCGCAGGCAGCTAGCACAGTCGGACGCCACAGGCAACGGAGGGACACTCGGGTGACGCTATAAACAGGATCACTGGATCACAGGATCACTGATCAAAGCTCGGAGGCAGCGATGCAATGACACTGCGTCCACGCAGTGTCATTGGCGTGATGTACGATTTCGCAACTTTTTTGGAAGTATCGCCCTCGTGCTTTGGTGGGAGAGACAATGCACTTCAACAGCTAAAAATGGGGATTGCGAAGTTCGTCCCAACGCTTGACTTAAAGTGTTCAGGTCTGGGAGGCAGATTGGCCACTCAGTCAGATGATGTTGATAATGGCGGGGGTTCAAATGTAAGGCCAAGTAGCCAGGAAACTCTACAAAGCTTTCACCCTGAGCACACTCCGGCGGGAACGAGTTCACGATAGACAAGTAATCTTTCCCATACCCCATGTTTTTCTATGTGTTCCCATGTCAGCAGCTATTGTGCATGATGAGGATCGGTGCTTCATCTCGTTGGCTTACCTTTCGACGCAAAACTGGCCGGATTGCAGGCAGAAAAAATGGCGGCCACTCACCTCTCCGCTAGAGTTTTGAAGTGAGCATTTGTCGTATATCGTCCAGCACCGTTTGGAACGACGGATCACCCACATGGCACACGTAGTAGCAATTAATTCAAATAAGCATTGCGGTGACCTATTTGTTGGGAAAAGAACCACATAAGGCGAAGGACAACGAGGACATTCATGCTATGGAACAGCGATGCATGACAAGCGCGCAATGACTTTATGAGCTATGAACAGAAGCGCGTATCATAAAGCGCTCAGCAAGTTCATCGATGTAAGCTAGACGGTGTTTGGAATTCAGGTATTGTTCGAAAACATTGTGACTGATGCAGAGAGACAAGACAGTATTTTCTACATCATACATAACTTGTGACAGGACCCGCCGCAAAGAAATTCATCATATACCCATAACTTGCAGTGATACGGTCTTATAGAAGGGCGCTTTTTCTTCACCTGTGCTTTGCGCTGCTTATTTCTGCGAAGCTTTGGCTTAAGCATGGACTCCATGGAAGACTGAGACCACTGTCATTTACCAGCAGCTGCGACGATAGTTAAGGTCGGCGTATGACTACGGTGCTGCGAGGCGACCAAAAACAACAACAAAAAACAAAAATAATAAAAAAGATGAAATCATTCCCGGTGAATGTACATTGATTGCGTTTGACAAGGAATTTTTCATGTTGTCGATTCTACCACGTGCTAGACAAGCTATAATTTCAAAGGTTTTTTAATGAACCAATCCCCGTGACAAAGCTGGCCGCTGCAGCGGAGATGAGGTTTTCATACGAGCTCATTTCGTATAACATTTCGTATAACAGCTGGGAGCTTATTATCGACGCAAGCACTTACCAAAGGTGCACCAAGGACATGTGACATATTGTTTAATGCTTCACACCTCATCCCATACGCTTTTTTAGGCATGGGGACTGAAAGCTCGGTCGGCACCGAGAATCGAACTCGAACCCATCACTTCACGTGACGTTAAACACCTCCACGGTGGCGTCCTGTGTCCAAGTGACACGATACCTCTTTAGCGTTGCGTTTTTTCGGCCTCACTTTTAAGAGAAATAATAATCGGAGCCCAAATGGAATGCAAATAACCGCGCCAAAAGCTGATCCGACCTCGTCAATTACTCTGTCCAGCTGCCAAGAATCCAGCCCATCTGATTCCGATCACATCTCCAAATTATAGTCCAGCAAATTGCCCGCATTTGTCAGTCGGGTAATCTTGATGAACATGTAAATGGTAGCCGAGTACCGCTGGCAGTGTCGGGACCAAAGTGCCGGCTTCAACTTGGTGGCACAAGTTGGTTTGCTGTGAGCAAGGCGAGTTAAATATTCATGGTGGTGATCCGAGTCCGTGGAGGCCTCTCAGACGCCTGCGATTAAATCTGGCGACGGAGCCTCGTGCTTGTGACAGGCCTCGGCTAATTCCCGCCAACGTCTGACGAGAAAATCCCTGAAACCTGACCCCAGTGCCGCCATTAAAACTTATGCTGACAGGGATGAGCGTTTCTCAAGCAAAAGTCATCTCTGACAAGGGCATTAGTGCGGTTGGGGAGTCCTTTTCGAGAGTGAGTGCTCAGCCGCGGAGGTAGTTTCCATGATTGTGCGCCTAACCCGACACAGGGACGAGAAGTCCGCTCAAGCATCCAGTTGAGTGTGCTTGTTGTCTCAGGTGCTCTGTAACTTTCCAGAAAGGGATTGCCGCAGTTAAGTTGCGGACGGCGATGGGAAAGTCCTCTATGTATGAGCACGGGAACAGGCTTCAAAAACTCGAGATAAATAAGCTTTTGTTAGAGCGTTTTACTTAAATTTGACCGCAGCGTGTTTTACAAAAACCTGGCATGTCTTAGTTCATGCGAGCACCGAACGACCTTTACATCTACAGGATAAAATGTTGAAAAACGCAATGAGTAAAGCATGCAACTAAGACTGGGAACCGGACCTTTGCTTGTCCGCTGTCAGAATTGAACCGCATTCCATCCACTGAACACATTCAGGGCATCTCAACGCAACTAGTCGGGAATACAGCTTCATAGACGGAGCAATTCGCTAAGTCTGCGCTTGCTGTTCTGCGGGACACAAAGACAATCGCTGGCTCAGAACAGCAGGGCGGATTTGCGTCTCGCTGACGCCATTGGCGGATCGCCTCCGCGCTTGAGCCAATCAATATTGTTCGTTTAGCTGCGAGCACTGGACCGTGAGAGTTACTGAGCCGGGCGTGGCGCTTTGATGTTGCCGACAGCCAGCTGCTCTACCAGCTCGCAGAAAACGGACTAATATCGGTGGATGTCAGCATAGCCGGGGACGTCGGGAGATGCTCGAAGATGTTGGGATGTCGGAGGGATGTTGGCGGATGTCGGCAGTGTCGGTGATGCGGAGGGCGTCTGGGATTTGGGGCGTCGGGAACGACGGCGAAGGTGTGGATGGATGTAACGGAAGGCCGCAAGATGACAGGATATATCAGGTAGTCTGGGTTGCTGAGGAGAGAGGCATGGGAGCCAGTGCATACCAAACGTCTTAAAGCATTGCGCGACGTTCATGGACGTCGTGGGAAATTACACGGGAACAGCAGATATTTCATACAGGTCATCACATGTCGATCACCGTTTTGACACGATTGCTGCGTTTCGCCATCGGCTGTCCTGCGAGCGTGGGTCGCGATGTCTGCGCGGATTAGTCCTCATCTACTCGGACCAGATATCCTCAACGCTGGACATCATCCAGCTGTGACTGTGGGCAACGACCATGTACGCCCTCCCCCTCGTTTCGCCTTCTATATCGTTTGGCATTCTCCGAGGATTTTTCCGTTCTCCCTCTCTCTCCCCTCCGTCATATTTTACTATCTAGCATCTCTTGCTTCCACACGGGCGCATCCTCACCCAATTAGAGACGCAGGGACGACAGCCCCCGATAACTGACGCCGATTGGATGCTGCTATGATGACGCATCTGATGACGTCACATCAGGCTCGACTCTGGCATCTGGGGTACATTCGACGCTCCGATGATTGGGTTCCGACGCACTAAGAATGTTCTACTCTATGCGATGTCACGTAAATCTTCGTCGGGCGTACACGCAGCGTGGTATGTTTTCTGATCATACTTTTGGCATTTTCACGACGATAACCACGCTGTACGCAAGACATTAGCATGTTTGTCTACACATGCTGCAATTGTGGGAAGGGATATGGGAACTAGGGGATCCGGGATGACTGAGACACTCAATCCCCAAGCCTTCTGAGAATCTAGCACTGGCTCTGTGGACATTGAACGGAAAGGCAGAGTCGAAAATGGCCACCAACCCTCCATCCTAAGGAGACTCCCATTGCCACTACTTGCAGACAAGCATGGACAACATATGAAAACTGCAACTATGCTTTTTGTAGCCATGTCATACTTCCCTTTCAGCTGAAGCATATAATGTGTGCACAAACCTACTTTTTATACTTGAGCCTACTGTGCCATTTCCTCGTGCTTCGACAAGCTAACTGTAAAATAAACGCGTCAAACAAAGATTCTAGGTGGCGACACGTAAAATACTGCTTTGAGCGTTTTGGTTATGACGTCCGGGATAACGCCTACGGCGTAGATGGCTTGTCGTCCGGGTCGTTGCGAATATATTCATGGATCGCTTGGAAGCATAGCCAATTTTAATCGGAACCTAGTCTTCCTCTATTCGGAAACTTATCATCCGATCGGAATTCAAAGAATTTTGCGTGTGCGGTCGATGCCGAGGGCTGAGACGCGAATAACTCTTGCAGAATGGCGTCCAAACACACGTTTAGCGAGCGTATACGGTTGGAATGCTGCCCAACCCTTTTCGTGTTGAGAGATGAGCACCATCGTTATGCGATGGCTACGCTCCCGCCATTTGTATGCAAATCATCTTTTGTGGTTGACCAGCACATGAGTGGTCCAGGAAACGCCAGAATTTTAATGCTAATGCAACGATCCGTGTTTGATTTTTATCCCCTCCAAGCCAGCGCCATAACGGCGCAGCCACATGCGCCACATGCGCTGCATGTGTCGCGCCGGTTGTGGCGCACCCGCAGAGGTCGTAAACCGGCGCGGTCCGCGGACGCCCGGCGCATCTGCCGGCGCGCCGCGCCAGTTTCGTCGAGTTTTATCGGGCGCCGCAACTCGCCGCTAATTAATTACCGAAACCGCACGCGGGTTCCATAAATCACCAGCTGATTGTGCGCGTCTTTCGCAAATGACGTCACACACGCGTCGCGACATCTGGACGCTGCTGGAGATAACTCTGGGAAAACAAAGGCGTAGCATTGCCAACTTTTTCAATGGCCCGTGCCGAGCTGCTGTCGTACGCTCCGCCTGCGGAGAGTAATTCCCGTCTGGTTTCATTTCTCCGCGCCGCGGGCTTTATGAGGCGTTCATCGGCTCCCACTTGACGGAATATTAATTTCATAAGCGCGTCTTCATCCCCGCCGCGCCTGCCGCCGCCGTGGAGCACTCGGGAATGAGCGGATGCAGAAGAACGCGTTGTGAGTGGCCAGATGATTTTCGATTCGCGGAGAAGCCCATCGACTGCACTGAGGTCTGCTGCAAAACCGTTATGGAAGAACTTCTTTTTGTTCATTGTTTCCTCACAAAACGTAGTGCTTTAATACGACAGCGTAACAAAAGGTCTACGCTTGGGGAAGTTGTAAAGGCTGTACGTCTGGTCAGAAATTTCGTGGCGGTGGTCTGCCTTTGCTAACCGCCGGCGCGTGAGAACAAGTCTATTTATCGCCGAAAATCTCCACCATCCTGGTGGTTTTCTTGGCCTTAGCCCCAAAGCGGAAATATCTCACATGCTGAAAGTATAATCACACAATCCCTTGCAATTCTCACAGGCGAGGCAATTAACCATCCTCTCGTGATTGCCGCACATCCACAATTTTGGCCCCTCCCCCGACTCCCTGAGACTGGTCCCTCACCGATTATTTCATCATCTCCCCTAGATGAGGTCATCTGTGAAGCCCATCAGGAGACCAAGGAACGCCTTGCTACGCCATGCTGTGATGTGTTGGATATGCATTTGGGTATGGACGGACTACGAATCTCTCTGAAAATGGTTGGGTGTGACAGTGGCGGAATCAGTCATTTTCAAGCGACTCCCAGTCACCTTTCCGGACCTAAGTTAAGAACGGCTTTGACTATCTCAAGAGCGGTTGCAGCATGCAATCTTGGAGTGAGCGTACTACTTCACGCACCGTGCGAATCTCCAGAAAACCAAGTCTAAAGGAGGAATGCTTGCCTTTCAACGTCTTGGGTGCACTTCCCCTTCGCTCTTCCTCTGAGGCGCCTTTGGGTTACCTGTCTCTCCAAAGTATGGCAGGCTTTATCCAAACCTCTCACCACCCCACCATAGCTAGTTAGCTCTACCCTGGTGCTGGCGCCCAGCCGAGCAGAGCGTCGAACTCGCCGCCCCTGTGGGGCCGCTGTGCCGCAGGGCAGGCGTCTGCCTGTCTGGCAGCGCGGCAGTCAGCTGTTGGTAACCCCATCACGTACGAAGAAGCCAGGCCGGATCAGGGGCGATTCCAGGTGCTAGTTCGGGGGAGGGGGATTCTACCGGCCTTGTGTGCCGGCTTGCTCCGGTTTCGATCGGATGTATTAACTTCAAGCTCAAATGCTACCAGTTTTGTGAAGGCGTGGTCGAGTCGCGCCTGCCCAGATGGGTTTCTGGACGTTTTGCTGCGCACTCTTGCTGCGCACTCACTCTGGTGGTCTGATACTTTCCAAGGTTGCGAGTCTGAGACAACATCGCCCGTTAAACGTTCATACGCTGTGCCGGAGAACTTCATAGTTGAGCTCTGGACCTGGTTTCATCAAGTCGTAGCATAAACTACGATCATCGCAAGTCTAGATTGCGTAGGGCGAGCATGCGTATGTAACTAAAGCGGTTATACGGACAGATCTTACTCATGAATGACTTATGAACCCAGACCTAAAGTAAATTAACCTGTCTGTTTCGTGCCCATTTACTTGCTAGTACATCGCATGATCTCAAGTGGAGCAGCTTGGTAGTTCCGCGTGACGAAGTTTCGTCCTGATAAATCACTAGCTCATATGTATACATACATATATAGATACATAGACGGACCCTGGGGGGGGGGGCATGGGGCCATGGCCTTCCAAAAAACTCTGAGAGTATGTTTCCCCCCAAAACATTCCCAGAACTTCGTAAAAGTTTCGTCTACTTACCATCTTTTTTAACTCTGATGGCGCAGTACCAAACATTTCTTTCCGTTTCGGAAAAAAACTTCATGAGGAAAAGTTGGCCGCGATTTGAATATCAAAACAAAACGCATGTTGACGCGGCTTGGTCATACTCGGCGCAAACATCGCGTTTGATAAGTGCACTGGGCCTCGGATCCCACACTAGCCAGCCGGCGACGAACGGTTGCCCCCCCCCCCCAAAAAGAAGACAACAACTCCAGGGTAGATCCACCCCTGTATAGATATGAATATATATATATATATATGTATATATATATATATATATATATGAGCTATAGGATGTAAACGTATATGCCTAATTTGTTCCCTATACTGTGTATATGTCATACCCATGGAATCTCAACGTTGTCTGTGCGTCATTATCATGTCGAAGACTTCCCTAAAAAGAAGGCTTAGATAGCTTAGCAGGCTTTGCTCTGATTTCTAGCCCGATTACAACTTTGGCGAAATGGTAAGGTACATCCAGCATCGGTATTGGAGATATGTTCCCCTTTCATTTGCTAGACTTTCTTTGATAAAAAAATTGCGCAATGTCGTCTCCAGCTGCTGGCATTTACAACTGTACATAGTTATCAAGGTCTTTTGGTGATCATCCCAACCCAGCTCGCGTAAAAAATTTCTGCCAATGTAACACTTAACCAAATATTCTGAATGTAACTCGTGACCATTCTTGTTTTAAGTTTGTCTTGAGACACTACCTCAAAATAGTGAAACAGCAGACGCTATTGCGAGATAGGATATAATTCATCATTCTTGAACGGTCCTTTTACATAAATGACAGGAGATGAGCAGACGCAAGTGTTTGTATATATTCAACCATTCATGGATATAACAAGTATGGGTGAGAGGGGCTGGAGGATGTCCCCTCCACTTTTTAGATAGTGTGATTATATCGCCTCAAACTTTTTAATAAAATTCATGTTCTCACATGCTTCCATTCAAGATGGCATTTTCAAGTCTTCAGTTTTGTTTAATTTTGACTCCCCAGCCATGATTTTTTCCTCAATCTCAGAGACGTGGCTATGCCCATGCAACTGGTCATCTATATAAGAGGTATTAGATCGGCTCTAAAACCATTCGAGTGCAAACCTATTCTCGAGATGAGCGGACAATCAGGGCAATATACTCCTCTCTCCCTGCAGTCGATGTTGCCTCCGACTGCTTCCGGCAGTTCACGGTGGGATTGCCTCCAATAACACGGCAATTTGGTAAATGAGACAGCGTCTCCGAGGGCCTCTGCAGTAAACACGATGAGCAATATAATTCGGCAGGAGAAGCAAACAGGCGAAGATGCTGTTCCCAATGCGGCAGTGTGCCGACAGAGCTGTTCGCAGAGCTTGACTGATAGAAGTTGGCCGATAGGTAATTAAGGGGTAACAAGGGGCATAAGGGGTATAAGGGGCTACGACACCGGTTTCCACTTAATGCACAGTTTTATACAAGCGGCACACCACTGAATGCATTAGCTGCCGCTGCTCCGAAATGAGGGTTTAGCATAATGGGCAAATAGGTAGTTGACAGCAGTGGCGAAAACGTTAGTTAATGCTCATTTTATCCACATCATTTTCATCTGGACCCGAAACTGCACGCTTTTTTCATGGTAATCGGTAAGAAGAGAGCCAGCAATATCCTACAGATTTTTCTCCGTTATTCAGAATCTTCTAACACGGAATCACCCAATTTTCCAACTGACCACCCAGCGCTTGATACTACCGCTTGGCTGTTCGAGGTTGATTACATTTTCTTCCCCGACAGTCGCTGGAGATCAAATTTGCGCGGCGTTCCGCGCTGCGTTGCGGTCCTCACCTGAGCGTCACATTTGTCGACTGGGGCCTATTTGTATTTCGGGCGCCGACTGCCACGGTGGGAGGGTTCGGCCGAGACGGACTGAACGGTGCCGAGGCCGAACCCACACTTAACCGACATAAGCACCTTTTACGAACCTACTCAGGCCGGTGAAAACTGAGGAAGTGGTGTAACAAGAAATCCACTACGAGCCTAGTTGGTGTTCCTGGTACTGGGGTGAGGGAAGTTCACCAGAAACCGGCGTTTCAGTCTAGGCTAAATCAATGAATGAAAGAATTGAACACAAGATCCTCTGGCTTTGGTCCTGACGGCTCCATTTACATGCCGATGTGGGGCGCCCTCCTCCCCCGGAGATAAATTATGTGACAGATTCAGTGACCTGGCGAGCGAACACACTCGCGCCGGGAAGCACGTCATCCGAGGAAGAATGGATACGGCAGCCCAGATGAAGTGTGCTGGCGCCCGGCACCAAGACATCGTGCATTCGAGATCCAACACCGGTAGCGTGTCTGCTCCTTCTCGGAAATCAGCATCGGTTACGCAACATCTGCACGTGCTGTAAAGAACTCGAAAACTGGACGAAGTTTTGATTAAACAGAATTGCATTTTCCTACGACATATCATGGAGCGGGACACTTCCGTGCAACAAACGCATGCAAGGACATAAACACGACATAACGCGTGCACACGAGCACACTTCGAGTACAAAAAAACAGCAAAAAACTTAGCAATGAACAAGCACTGGACAACGCAGTAAGCCACATAGTAACGTTGAGCAGCAATGATGCTGGAATCCGGTTGATGGGGCCTTACTTAATAAAAGTATTGACGATGACACTTGATGTTTAATCATGTCGCTAAAATACTTGCTAATGTGTTCACTGCCAGGGTGCTTATTCATCGCATTGTGCGGGATAATTATCATTAAACGGGATATGTATTCGGTTCAAAGTGACCATGCGTTTTTCCTATATGCAACAGGAGACCTGTGCAGACATTTGTAAATCAGAACGTCTAGCTTTTCTTCTTATAGCTCGTTCTTAAACCTTACGGTGATGATGTATCACGCATTTTGTTGACTTTCCTTTTTTGCTCCTGCAAACTCCCAGCGTCTTATAACTTTTCTCATCATTTTCGGGCAGTTAAGTTAACTCTGTTTACTCCCGGCCGAATTCATTAAATTGCAGAGCTGCCTGCTCAGAGCGTAAAGACCTCTAGAGGGCATAGCAGCATCAAAGACTCCCTGCTACTGATTGTTTTACCAGTTGCAGACGCATCATGTAGTCAACGTTGGATGTTGCTAGTCTTTACGTATAAATGAGAGGTGCCATCTAGGGTCTGACATGAGTTGACTGATTACAACCGATTTTGTTTGACAATTCGTTTTACTCCAGAACTCAATTAGGATTCTTCACTGGCGCAGAAAAGGCTAGCTTAATGAAATTTACAGTAGATTATCGTTGACGTGAGGAGCTCCTAATGCTAAGCAAATGTAGTGAGTGAGCACATGGAAAACCTATATAAAGCTTCTGTCCTTCTTTCCTAGGCCTAGCCGCAAGCGACGTAAGCTTATGTAGTTACCTGGGGGGCACACGAGCTGGCCTTCTTTTTATACTTGCTGCCACATGATTGATGCTAAATATGTCCAAAGCTAGCAAGCATAAACCCCAGGGCAGCAACCTCACCCGCATGAAAGGGGAGGGGACGAGACTACCTCTTCGCGGAGCCTGACAAGGATACCTGCCACTGACATCTGTTACAAGAACACCCGACACTGACTGCTGCTTCAGGGAACAGACGTCCGCTCCTCGGCCTCGGTCCATAAACTCGCCATCCACGTCCTGGCAGGCGCCAGGAGCGTCGTCAGCAAACAGCTCATGACTCCACAATGAGCCGTTAAGTCTGATTTAGTGGCCGCCTGGCTTCATTCGAGCGTGCGCGCGCCGGAAGTGTGCGAAACCAGACGCGACCGGAAGTGCGCGAAAGCAGACGCGGACTCGCCCTCTCACTGCCCGTAGTTGCAATACGTGCTGCAATTGCAAAGAGGTATGCGAGGCTATACGATGCTGGTCGCTGGTAGACATCACTGTGGCTGCTACAAATCATCTGAGTTTTGAGTAACATAAGCCAAATTTTAAGGATAACAGAAGTGTCCCAGGATCTCCCCAGGGGACCATGTCCTGAGCATGAGGCATTCAGAAACATCACAAGAAGTAGCTGCCTGCCATAGACGCCTGTTTGCTCACTTGACCAGGGGTTGTTGTTCCTATTCAGTTGGCAGGCTGTCTCTCCCCCCCCCCCCCCCCCCCCCCCCTGTGATGCGTGTCTGATCTAGCAGTATAGCACTCATAGCCCCACATAGCCCAAGAGCATTAGCCCATCCTCCGCATTCGGACAGGAAAGGAGATAAAATCCTAGTGAACCACGTTTTCAGTGGATTTTGAGATAAGCCGCTCTATTTTTCCCTGCTCAACCCTCATCTCTCTAACTTATGTTGCGAAACTACACCTCCGCGGCGCCCTCGATCCGGACTCCAGCTCGAGGGCCCAGTGCGGGGAGCGAACATCCTGGTGCCGGAACAAACCAGCGGACAGATCGTGCGACCTCTCCGCCGCTCACCCGCCCCGCGGCGATTGCCGAATGCCGCCGCCGCCGCGCCGCCACTGCACCGCTGGGGGCCCATTGCAGGCGCGCTGCAAATTATCCACGGTTGCAAGCTGGCAAGCGAGACGAAGACGGCAGGACGGCGGGTGGGGTGTAGCGTGCATGGAAGTGATGGGGTCGTTTTGGCCGTGGGACCCGGCGCGGTCCCGGTTGTGGGGATGTCGATGGTGTCTTGCACTGCCACCACGTCACCATGGATTAAGTTTCGGCCACAGAACTGGGCATGGGTGGCAGGCAGGAGAATTGATCGGGACGAGTTTATGGATGGGTGGCATTGTTGGCTAATGTTTGCTGCGCGCGCATTCAAGCAATGCTCACAGTGCTCGTTCAGAATGAATGGGTGAAAGGCCTAAGCTGCATGTAAGCTGCATCGCGTCTCATTTACTGACTGTGCGTTGTGTAGTGAGTATGTGGTGATGGTGACTTACCGGGCTCCTTGTGACATCATAAATGCTCCATGTCCACTGGTCTGGTCTTCAGCAACTTAGTTGTCAGTTTCGCTAATGTATGTGGTGGGAAAGAGATTACGAACTGCGGTGCCGAAACGCCCAACCATAAACGTCCAATGAATTCGTCCACTTGAATTGATAATCAAATGAAGTACTTCAATGCTGATTTGGCGATTTGATGCTTGGTCCTGCATGGGTGGTGCTTTCGTTTCGTTTAAGCAAAGCGTGATATTCATTGGGCGCATTTTATCTGAAATCAAAAGGGCTAGATTCCCGTCCACATCGAAAATAAAAACATCCAATCATTT
>NW_023596805.1:5205901-5207619 GCF_011947565.3 Pollicipes pollicipes | reverse complement strand
GACACATCAGGAACCTGGGAACACGACGCAGCTACGTGACAGGGTCCTTGTGACGCTGATGACCTGCGGTGTAAGGCCTACCATTATCACAGCTCCGTCTCGCGAGGTCAAAGGGCGCGGGACTACCGAGTTACTGCACATCGAAGTACCGCGGACGGGAGGAGTTCGGGTGCAGAAATGGTCGCTCGTCATTTCGGGGCTCTCTCTGCGCTTGAAAAGGCGGTTGGGCATTTCGTGGCGTTACGGGTCACGCTCAGGAATGTGAGGAGTACAGGCCAGGTCACCTTCACCACAGTCATGTGACAGCTAGTGTCCGGTTCATGCGGCATCCATACGGCGCTGGGGTGAGGCTGATGACATGGAGACACGAGGCGTTTGCGCTCTTTCCTGGTGCGAGGCGCCGTTTCTTCCAGGCCATTCCGGAGTACTTTTGCCGTGAAGCTCTGTCGCCTGGCGTAGACAGTCCCCTTGAGTTCCCCCAGTCCCCTTGAGTTCCCCCAGTCCCCTCTTTCGAGGCGATCGCACTGTCGCGTCGGGTCGGGGCAGGGTATCAGTTTTACTGACTTTTGAGAAATTGAAGAAAGTGTGTCAGATGAGGCGGGGAATGGTTTTGAGTGGCGGAAGGCAAGGGGGAGACGGAGAAACTGAATTCGCGTCATTTCGCTGATTCGTTTCTTCGACGCGCCAACCGTCCACTGCTTTCTGGTGTGTCGTTGACGCTGAGATGCCCGATGCGCTAAATTATTTCGGCTTTGGGGTCTCGTTCATATTTCAAATGTATCACCATATGTCACTTGTAACGGTTGAATTGTCAAACTGCAAGTTAGGCCTGTGCAACATAAGCACAGCGCCCGCATTGATAATCTACAATGGTTTCAGACTTATGGGATTCCATAGTGGTAAGGGAGAACATCTAATGGTACCCCATCCGTCCACGTGCGGCGTGATCCAGATTGCCCTTTTCTTGAGACCTTGTGGGATTTTTTACGCTTCAGGAACATGTCGTGACTCCGAATCCGTTTACATTCAGCGTCGTAAGTGTCGTAAACAGCAAATCTGAGAGGCATTGCAAAATAGAACGAAAATAAGCTACTAACCACACTCAGTCGGATGCAGGAACAGGACCGCACTTTAATCCAATTTGGGGCTTCAAGGGAAGCTTGTCCTGCCCCGGACACGCCCCTCGCAGGCACACTCCGTCCGCACTCCGTCATCGCCGAGGAAATCGGAGAGGGCGCACTGCACTGCCTTGCGGCAGTCCTGCACAGCAATCGCGGCCTGGGTGGCGGCAAACCGGGCGTGGTCCGCGCTCAGCGAGCCTTCCGGGTCGTCGCTTACCGCTGATGATGTTTTCAGGAATACATTACCGGTTCGACGTGCCAGCCAGCCGGCGGAAAACTATCGTATCGCATGCAAATTTAATTGGACCCGTGCGCACCGCGCGGCGTGTGAGGTGAGGGTCGCGGCGCGGGATTTAATTGGGGTGCCGGTGGCGTGAGGGCATCGACCCGTCCATCCCCCGCCTGTCAGCGGCTGATTCCGAGTTGTCGGCGATGCGCTCTGGTCTGAAACACACACACACACACACACATATATATATATATATATATATTAGATAATATAATATATCTCTCTCTCTCTCGGCTCGGTCTCGTCTCTCTCTCTCGGGGTCTACTCTCAGCGATCTCTCATCTCTCTCTCTCTCTCTCTCTCTCTCT
>NW_023596805.1:5165443-5204901 GCF_011947565.3 Pollicipes pollicipes | reverse complement strand
AGGAAGTGAGACAGGATAGGAAGATGACTAGAACAGAGGAAGTGAGGGACGGGACATGGAGAGGAACATATCGGACAAGACTCACAAGAAACTGCAGAGAGAGAGAGAGAGAGAGAGAGAGAGAGAGAGAGAGAGAGAGAGAGAGAGAGAGAGAGAGAGAGAGGAGAGAGAGAGAGAGAGAGAGAGAGAGAGAGAGGGGGGGGGGGGGGGGCGAGAGAGAGAAAGAGGGAGAGGAGAGAGAGAGAGAGCCTGAGCGTTAGACGGCGCAGAGCAGCCACCTCTTGCTCCGTGCCAGGGCATGTTTGTTTACGCAGCGCGGGGGAAAGAGCTCCGCAGCCTACAAAGCGGCGTTAAAGTTTTTGATCATGTGATTCCCGAAGTGCTGGAAGCCGTAGTTTCTTCTGCCACCCACAATGCTGATATAAGCCCGGCGTATTCTCAAGGCGTCGGAACACACATTTCGCTCCAACGCCACTCGTTTTTCTGGCCGAGTTTTCCAGCTTTAGAGCCGAGAGACGCTCGGGAGTTGCGTTTGGTGAGAGTCTCACTTGCCACTCGCCTGGGCAGGTCATCTCATCACGACGCTTAAATGGATTTCCTTGTTGACAGCACTGCCCCCCGCGTTTGCGAGATTACAGTTCGCGTCGGCCTGACATCGTGGCGTGTGCGTCTCGAGGCCTGGAACCGCGCGGCGAAGTAAGCTCTGCGCCGGAGTAGACTCATGCTGTGGGGTAGCAAACTGTTATGGGAACTGTAGCGAACTGTTATGCTCGATATGTCTACCGATGCTGGGGCAGAATGACGGTATGGGGCTGACAGACAGCACGAATCTCCACTGACTGCATATGAAAAATGATCTCAACATATAGTTATCAATGTTTTTTTTTTTTGGGGGGGGGGGTACGTGACCACCAGGTGATATAATTAAAATGGTATTATGTGTCACATGTGGTATAATGTTATGTGCTCACATGACCATCGGTGAGAATCCACTACTGAATCCACTACTGAATCCACTACTGAATCCACTACTGAATCCACTACTGAATCCACTACTGAATCCACTATCTGAATCCACTAAAGAATCCACTATCTGAATCCACTAAAGAATCCACTATCTGACTACTGGCAGCGAGTATTGGTGTGGTGTGCAAGCACTACTGGTGCCAATGAAGAGCATGTGTGCGATTGTGCAATATTTGGTACGATGCTGAATCTGACCTAACGCCGCGTTAACGGCTTCCGTGCGGTCAGCCTGAGCATGCTATAGGAGCGGGCGGGGTAAAATACACATAAATATGGCCTCGAGGTCAGTACCGTGACGGCCCCAAACCAAAAGATCAGCGTTTTACTTCGACTCGACGCTTACTCTTTGTCCAATCAACTCACAATGGCGAGTCGAGAGCGAGCGCCCGTCCCTTCGCACAGACCTAGACGACGCTCCCACCGCTGCTGCTGCCATGTCGTCCCACCGCTGCTGCTGCCATGTCGTCCCACCGCTGCTGCTAACGCGTCGTTCCACCGCTGCCGCCTACCACGCTGTCCCATCGCTGCTGCAACCACGTCGTCCTACTGCTGCTGCCAGCACGTCGTCCCACCGCTGCCGCTACTACGTCGTCCTGCTGCTGCTGCCTACCATGTCGTCACACCGCTGCTGCTAACACGTCGTCGTACTTCTGCTGCTGCCATGTCGTCCCACCGCTGCTGCTATTACGTCATCCTACTGCTGCCGCTACACGTTGTTCCATCGCTGCTGCTACTACGTCGTCCTGCTGCTGCTGCTACCATGTCGTCCCACCGTCGCTGCTACCAGGTCATCCCACCGCTGCAAATCACCGAACGAAAGCAATACGCTCGTCGTGACCGTAACTGTCCGCGGTCGTTCCCTCCTCGACTATTCACCGCGCCACAACGTGACCCGGTCGGGGTCACGTTTTGTCACCGACCCGCCTGCTTGAATGGCCACTTCTGGCTTGTAGCATAACCTGAATGGCGGCGGCGGCGGCGACGGTGGGGGTGGGGGAGGGGTCGTCTTCCACCCCGCTTGCTCCGTTGCCAAACTCCACTCTCTAATGACCAGCGCAGATAGGCGCTCTCGCCACTGGCTCGGATTCAATCCGGCACTGCTCTCGCCATTTGCATATCAACGGTGCCCGCTGAAAGGCGCGCTCCTGTATCGGCCGGCGCAGGTCGGCCAGCGGGAGATAGAGATCTCCCGGCCGGGTCGAGCTCAGGGTCTCGAGGTTGACAGGTGCCGCCGCTCCCCTCGCCACACCGGAGGTCGCGGCGGGTTGGGAGGTGCACCTCCTCCGTGAGAGACTCGCTGGCAGGTGGAGTTCGTGAGTGCGATTTGGGCTGGCCGTGCCCCCTCGTCTGTTTTCATCTTTCTCTGCAAGTACTAACAAAACTAAACGGTTGGGCGTTTCGGAAACTCTTTCTCCCCCCCCCCCCTCCCTCCCCAACCGCGGTTTCTTGAAGCTACCGTCATTCTTGTCGCGCTGGCATTAATTGCACAGGACACTTACTCGTGATCTGCTTGTGTCACAGGTTAGGCAACCTGCGCTGGTGTCTTGATGGACACGAGCATGGACATAATTCGCCTTGCACATGTTTCGTTAATCCCTTGACTTTCTGCATGTGAGGTGCCCAATCTTGGGATGAAGATCACAGCAGCTTTACGTGACGTACAAGCGAGAGAAAGAATCCAACGATCCGTGGAATTCCAGCTAGAGCCATGGTGATGTACTGCAGGCTTCGCATTCGACCGAAATCCAGGGAAATGCTTCTTGGCTACGGTACCGAGCCTGAAATTTGCAGAAGGGCGTGGTGCTTGCCTTTCAAGTGACATAAATTATAGCTTGCACTTCGTAAATCGCAAGCCATGTGCAGTTTTAAGGCAAAGCTCATACGCCTGGTACCGCAACAGCCCATATGTCGAAGCGCTTTTCCCCATTCAAGCATTTCTACCTGGAACGGATGCAGGCACAGCTGAATCCATCATTTGTGTGTGCTGAACATGTCCTAGCACTCTAAGGGTGCACTGCGTTTTTCAGCGCTAATTTGGCCGAATTAACGAGCACATTGTGGCACAAAAACCGCCCGAGATCCGGGATTACGGGTGCATCTAACGAACAGCCGAGACAAGGGTCACGAACGGGTCAGCAAACGGCGTCCCGACCTCCTATAAGTGAACTGGCTGGCACCCTAGTTCTAATGCTATTTGGGCTATGCAAGCATGTGTCTCGAAATTGAATGAAACATATGGATATATCCCAGTTGTTTTAATGTCGCGATCATAACTGTCGAGCAGGAGGTAATGTGGGGGCATTGTTTGTTTCTTATGCGGATGAAATCAGTTACAAAAATACTGCACAAAAACAGCAATGAATGCAAAACAACAAAAGTGAATTCACTTCTATTGGTTTCAATGAAAGCACGTTGCCGACATATCGACGCATCTATATCTCCGTTCTCTTGGTTTTTCTCCGAGGAATAAGGCCATTATTTATCTATGTACATATGGTTGCTCGCAAATGCGCTTGAAAACTTACGAAATTATGGTCCGTGAACGTGCAGTGATTTTGGTCCGTCAAGACGACCTTGGACAATGTCGGATCGGGGCAACGGGTTGGATTTTCTTGCTGGCCAGTGGCCAACCTTTAACCTTCGCATCAAATTATAGGTGGAGAAAAGCCCAACCACATCCTTTGCTTTTGGCGCTCAAATACCGACATTAGTTGTGTTATTCACTGTCAGGCACTGCAATTATTCGGCCGCCCTGTTTCGATGCCCAAGAATATAGCCACGCTACGATTTTCAGTAGACCCGGTGTAGCATCTGTTATTGAAAAGGTTTGCATAATCCACTTGCATTAAATATCAAAAACACTTCGAAACTGATCGGCTTGTCAAAATAGATATATTACATTTTCGGAACGTGCAAAACATACCTTCTAAATCTTACTAAGAAACTTGAACCAACTGGGAAAACTTAAATCAACCAGGTGAATCAACTAGGGCTTTGTGATCCATGACTTCTTCCGCTCTTTTGTGCGAAAGAATCGCTCTGAGCCGTCGTGCATGTCTGCCAACTCGACCCTTGAAAATACGCAATCCAAAGGGCGATCAAGCACGGCGTCCATGTCCAGCATGTAAATGTTGCTCATCGACCTTGCCACAATTCTTCCACCGCAAACGACCTCAGCCTCCCTCAGCGGAACGTCGTCCCCACCCCTGGTCACGCCCAGATCCAGCCGATGTCGCTTCTGATGACGCCTCTGATGACGCCCCTGATCACCTGGCGATGACGGCTCCCGCTGCGCGCGTCGATTAAAGGTCGCGATTGCGCGACAAAAACGGCGCGCTGACCGCACCGCGCCACTAATGTCGCCCGTACCTGCCGCCGCCCTGCCAGACGGTTGTTAACGATGGCGATGTGGCTCGATGCCGCCTTCAGACGGCACCAAATGACGTCAGATGACACCGGATGACCGGTCAGACTGGCTCGTCTGTCCTCCGAATTCGGCGAGGTGGGCCGGAATGGCGGCTGAAATGAGTCGTAGAGGTGAACGAATGGGGGATGCGGAGTTATGCGCGGTAGTTCTGCCGCTTTTGTTCGGGGATAGGGTCGTGAATTAGCCTGTCGCGCTGCACCCTCGGCCTTCCCAGCCCCACCCATCTCGCTACCTTGATCTGGGCCGTGTCCCACGAGCCTAACGAGCACCATAAAGTGTCGGACTTCCTGGGCGAGACACCAGGATAGCACCAGGAGACACCAGGATAGCATGGTCAGGGCTCGCCTGAATGGAGAGTGGTAAGTTAATACCAAATTTCCTCGGGGTTTCCACCAGCTTGTATGTGCAGCTGAAGTGTCCTTCAGCCTTTGTGAAACATATTACGCCGACATGCATTTACAACGCAGATTTATGACGGTCGTCATGTGGTAGATTTATCGCAGCGTTTGTGATGCCAATCCACTGAGGGCTGCTATTTGTGTAATGCACGTAATGGGCCAAGTCAACATCTAACCCACTGCTTATTTTATGAACCTTTCACACGCTTTTGGTCTCTTATCGTGTGCCCGATTCTCATTTGACTTTGCACAGTCTGAATTGGTAATCATCCGGTCCTCGATCACATTTCAGCCCATTCTGCAGAGTTTCAAACTACAACCACAAGACGCAACTCCCAGATATCCCAAACAGCCTCCGTGTCATGTCCATAGCTTTTCACACTGCATGCAAATCAGTGAATTTCTTGTTCACTGTTACCGAACATCAATAGAGCATTAGACCAGCGTGAGCAAACCAAAGTAAACCCCTCGAAGCGTGGTCTGTGCATATCAGAGGCGTTGATCCACCTCGTGTAAGCTGGTGAAAATCGTGATGCTTTGCTGTCCATATCCATTCTGATCCTTTCAGCGGTGTGGCGGAGAGGCGGGAGCTGCAGTGCGATCCCAGCCCAGTGGGTTTTGGTCCCAGGTTGTCCCATCATGCGGTTCCGCAGTGGGATCCAGCAGCAGAGTCCAGTAACGGTGTCCAGTGGCGGTGTCCAATAGCGGTGTCCAGTAGCGATGTCCAGTAACGACGTCCAATAGCACTGTCCAGGAGCGGTGTCCAGTAACGGTGTCCAGTATTGGGGCCCAGTAGCGTTGTCCAATAGCAGTGTCCAGTGTCGGGGTCCAGTAGCGGGGCCCAATAGCGGGGTCCAGTAACGGGGTCTAGTAGCGGGGTCCCGCTACGGAGTCCGGTAATGGCTCTCATATGGTGCGAACATTGTCGACTAGATGGACGCATGTGATCGGCTACCCCACACGACACCAGCTGTGCTCGGGCCGGGACAGTTGGACGGCACTCGAGGAGCCCGGTTTGCGAAGAGACAACAAACAGTGATGTGTGGCCAGCTGTCCGCCAGCTGCGGATAGCTGGCAAACACGGTGCTCTCGCTTGAATTTCGATTGATCGGGGACTAATGACGTCATCGCACAGAGAGTGAGGGGTTCAGATGTTCTGGAGGACCGCGAGATGAGTGGAGACAAGATGATGGCAGTTCGGTTTTGGTGGACGGTGGGCAATTTCCCAAGCCTTCAACGTTGGCACTCTCTGGTGAAAGCAGCGAGTGAAAGTTTCCCGTGTTGGGGATTGAACTCACAGTGCTAGTGACGTCATTTTGACGCGGTGTTCTTGTGTACCGTATGATGGGCTGGAACGTGCACACTAGCTCACCATTAATTTGTTTGTCGTCGTGTGCAATGCCCCACATCTTCAACGTTACTATGCTCTGGTGAAAACCGGGAAGGGTGAAAGCTTCCCACCGGGTCAATTGAACCCGGACTAGTCAATCACGAGACCATCCCACCGCTCGCCCATCTCCGCTCCGCCGGACAACCGCCCTCAGCCCATCACCGCTTCCCGGCAGGGGCCCCTATCACCGAGGCGCAGTGCACTTTGCTCACGACCGCCAGGTTGAAGGCTCGCACCTTTCTCCCGGTGAGGCTGCCATGTTATCTATCCGCCACTTCAGCATAAGTGACGACGCCTGCTGGCAGCCACATGCATGGGAAGAAACCACTGTTGACCTCGGTGCTGTCCCGCTTGAGACGCCGTTCCAGCCGGCGATGTTCTGTGCCAGCATCGGCGCCCCACGTCGTCGTTCATGCCTATTTTGGATCAGCCTTCGTTGAATAATCGCGTGAGGCGTGAGTTCCCACAGTGTCAGAGCCGGATACGAGAAGTCACGATGGAACAACGTGATAGCCAGCCGGGCCGCCATCAGAGGCGTTCTCAGGCACGCCGCTGAGGCGGCAAACTGCGAGCCTCGACAACGCCAAAGTCCTATCTGACACACCCTCGCTCCTCATACCCGACGAGCCAATCTCCGTCTCAATCTCCAGCGACATCAGCGGTCGTCAGCTGCTTCCCTGACCTGAACCCTGGCGCCGCCTCTGTCGGCCATCACGGCCATCACGGCCGTCATCGTGGCGCCTCACGACGGCTTGTCGTGCTCCCTGACCCGCCCTGGCGCCGTGCTCTCCTGACCCGCCCCGGCGCCATGCTCACTGACCCATCACGGGGACGTGCTCTCTTGATCCGTCACGGTGCCGTGCTCTCTTGACTTGCCACGGCGCCGTGCTCCCCTGATCCGCCATGGTGCCGCGCGTCGCCTCCCCACAGCTCTGGGCTAAGAGCTCTGAGCTCTGGGCCCAGAGATTGCCGGCGGAATGATGCTGGGCTGGGATCACCTGAGAGCAGGCCTGATTGCCTATGGTTGTGATTCTGCAATCAATTATCAGACGATTGCGCGATTGTTTATGATGTAGTCTGAAAAATATTGGTTAGGTTACATGCATCGATTAGATACAGTCTGGTATCATTGTGTGATTACTGTGTGTAGTGCCGAGATTAGATGCGAGGAAGTCCGAAATTAACTGTGGGCGAGGCTGAGATCAAGTGTGGAGAGGAGATAGGGTGAGATCAACTGTGGGCGAGGCTGAGATCATCTGGGAGGAAGGCTGAGACCATCTGGGAGGGAGACTGAGATCATCTTGGAGGGAGCTCGGGATCAGCTGTGATCGAAGCCGATACTAGGTGTGGGGAGGTCGAGATCAGCTGTTTGGGAGGCTGTAACCGAGTGAAAACGGGACCTGAAAGTTCCATTGTGAGATAAATTTACGTTGTCAACTAGCTTGTATGGCGTCCATTGATCAATCCATTGTATCAGTAGTAAATTCTGTATTTCCTTGACTTAATTCCTTTTTTAATATGTAATATCAATATTGAAATATTCCTAGCACATTTTTTAGATATTTTTAGATATTTTGAAGCTATATCAATGTATATGAATATTTAAGTATTGAAATATTAAATATTGCTTAAATGCTTAATTTTTTCACAAAAATTATGTCCTTGTTGCCTTAAATATTAGCGGAAAACACACAGCGGCCCGGCATCAATTACAAAACTGGATACCAAGTTACCGTTCTTGGCCAGCCATAGACCGGACACAGACGCCCCGACAGCACACCTGCTCCACGTGGTTCGTGGTCCTCATCCCCTGCCCCACGACCATCACTACCGCCGTCACCTCCTTCCTCTCGAGCCGGCCTGACCTCCGAGACGTCTCGGACCCCAATAAGTCACCCCCACTCCCCAAGCGCAACAGCTGACTCGCTGACGGGATGGCCCCTCGGGCGGTTCTGCTCGCCAGCGCGCGCTTTTTGTCGCGCCCTTTGTTCTGGAAATGATGGGGCGTTGAGGCTGGACTGAGGGTCTTTAGCGGCCGTCGGACGGCGGGGAATGTCGGCATCGGAGAAGGCTGGCCCAGTTGGTTTAGTTGACGAGCGGTTGGGACAGCTGTGGTAAGGTTTTCACTGCGGGTGATGGTGGCTTTGCGAGGAAGGAGTGCGATACCGTCCCGCCGCGAAAAGTAAGACATTCGGATGGTAATGGAAACTTCGTTTTACGTATTGTCTGATCGACAGTACCATGTGTCTGTGAGGTTGTTTTCTACGTGAGAAGGAACGCCGCACATCCTTCGCATCATGGAGCGCCAGCCACTGCATTGACCATATTGGCGCTCTAGGGCCACAGGGCAAAGGAGACCCATGTCCCGCGTGGGAGCTGAAGTTGATGGTTACTCAGCCATTAAGCCCATTTCGCTGTGAGTTTGTTGGCGTTATAACTGCCTTAAGTAGTCATGAAAAGGCCACGGTAACCGTCGGCATTAGAACTTGGACATTTTGGTCCTTGAAACACAACCATTGTTGACTGAGTGGGCTGTGTGGGCTGTGCAGACTGTGTGGCGCCATGGATCCCATATGAGAATAAACATGAGGGCAATCCGCACGCGGGCGCTGTAATAAATAACCAAAGGAATGCGCTTAGGCTCGTGCCTGGAGATGCCAATGGCATTGACGGACGAACGGAACCGGGAGCAGGGGCGTAGTTTCGCAAAATAGGTTGGGGTCTTAAAAAAATGGCCAAACCTACACCCGAACATATGCTAAAACCGGATTCTCTCAAATTTGGCCCACTTTCTTCTTGACGTCAAGGAGCTGGAGCCTCCGCCAACGGGACCGGAGGCTACACCCCTGCCGAGAGGTATGCACGAAGCTCTAGACTGACAGACAGGCTATGCATTTTCGCAGTTGCTGTCATTGGGGCTTTCCGACGCTCTCAGCAGCTGAGGCTACGTGGGAGGCTATGTGGCGTCGCCTGCCTGTCAACGAAGAGCTTCGTGCATACCTCTCGGCAGGGGTGTGCCCTCCGTACCCTGACGGGAGGGGTGGTCCCCAGTTCCGCCCTACCCTGACGGGAGGGGTGGTCCCCAGTTCCGCCCTACCCTGACGGGAGGGGTGGTCCCCAGTTCCGCCCTACCCTGACGGGAGGGGTGGTCCCCAGTTCCACGATAAGACATGCACCCACCTAAGAGGCAAGCGGTTATCGTGCCCGGACGACATCGTTCGGGGTTCAGCGACGGCCCCAGTACTCGTGGCGGTAAACAGCTTCAAAACAAGGCGGCCCTAATGGCGTGCTGAGCTCAGTGCACTTTAAAGCTATGGGCCCGGCCTGGCGGGATAAAAAACAGTCGCTCGACGCGAGCTTTTTGTGCTCGCCTATCGCCTTTTAGCCACGCTTGTTTTGATCTCTGATGGCTGTTGAATTCTTAATGCTGGTGCTGACATAATAAGCGTCTGTGAAGCCGGGCCTTGCGCTGGCACTCAGCTCGCGTTCAAGCGTGTGTTCAGAACACGCTTTGACCATTAACACCTGAGCCGATGGACAGATAGGGCGAGCAGAACACGATACCTGCCTCCCATGCTTCCAAAGCAGCAACTGCCCCAGCCAGACCGCCCCCCCCCCCCTCCCCCCCCCTCCGCCAGCCCGGCGTGCTGGCGCATGAGTGAATGTCGCCGCCTTGTTTCCGTAACGCGCTTGATACATCATGTAGATCTATCCTGGCAAATCAGACGCAGAGCATGTTACTGCGCATGCGCGCGCACGCTAGCGTGATAAAGCTCCCCGCCGTCAGATGAGAAGTTTTGGGCTTCTTCTCTTCCCAAACACTTCCCAGAGATTGAAGCCATACTTGTTCAGAATTATACGCCGGGCCAAAAGAATTCTCCCATTGTTCTCACCAAGCCCGGATGAAATATGGCGACGCTTCCCCGTACGTGAGCGGCGTTTTCCGTCTCAAAAATGAGGCAGCTCTGAATTAGTTGTGGTTCTCCCTTGCCTGCCACCTGCTAATCGAATGCGTCATCAGTTGATATCATCAGTTGATACTACACTCACCCATCGTTGCATCAGTGGCGTCACGGTGGTGACGTGTCGCTATTGGTAAAACAACTACGTGTAAGCACCAGTTGGTGTTTTGTTCTGCTCGCTGTTCTCGGCCGGTTCGGATCTGGTGATGATGGCATGGTACATCTGGAAGGCTCGGGAACAACCTACACGAAATCTGAATTCAGCCGTGAATGCATGCATTAGCGTAGCGTGATGTTTTAGCAAGCTGGTCATGAAAAACTGTTTGGAAAGCACGATAACCGCTGTGATATTTCATCTCTAATTGAAATGATAAATTATTAACATCTATCGTGATATAGTTATTTCCTAGTAGCATTAGCCTACGACTAAAACCGATCACAGAAGTACTTAGCCCTAGATATGTCAATATGTCCGAAGCCGAAGCCAGCGTATGCTCACTGCTTTCGAATGTGACGACCGCATTAATGCTATGCATAGCACTGGCGCCCGTCCTGACTTATATTGGGCCGCCGCGGGGGTCGTGTTTGTAAACAGCTGTCTCGTCCGTCGAGCGTCCTACTGCGTCGGTGAAAGCAGAGCGAATCCGAGGCAGCCGGTTGAAAATCGTATAACGTGCAGGCGTAAAATCGCCAAATTAGCCCTCGGCGTTTGGGACGGGGTTAAAGGCGTCGCCCAGTGGACTGTGTCAGCCGCCATATGCTGAATCGGCGCTCGGTCGGTGATTTTATCGTTGGGGTGAACCACTTCCGACACAATCGGCTACTAAATTGTCGATGTTAATGGATACGCGTGAGCTGACTTCAAAGGCGGCGTTCCTTTCGGTCACTCGATAGATCGTGTTTTCGATGTAGGGCGGCAGAACAACACCTACCACGCTTCAGACATGTTTCGGCTGTTCGAGAGCGGCCGGTGGAACTTCTAAAACCATACCTCGTTATCAGCGGCAGCCGCTCGCAACAAGAATAACCTTAGTATTCAAAATTCGGTGTTGCAACAGCCGGAGTTTACCGTGTTCAAGCTTTATAACTAGGCACGAACGGATCATGCATTCGGGTTAGAAAAAAAACGTTATTCTCTGCTTTAGTACTGGTACGTCCGTCCACCCCTGTACATCCGCACTCCCTCTTAGCAATCACCCTCCCCCTCCTCAAACACCCCTCCTCATCGCGCTCTCGCCCGCTCCCCTCCCCCTCGGCTGTCCGCCCCCATCCAACAGACTGCGGCCACGCGTCTGCGTTCGCTCCGGCCACCCCCCGCACACGTCCGCAGCCCCGCCGCAGTTTTCATAGGCGTATTGGGCTTCACGTGGCGCACGTGGGGCACGTGTGGCGGGAGGGTCACGCGGACGGAGCACGTGGTCAGGATGGGGACTCGGGCAGTGTTTGAGCACGGCCCGTGCACAGCCAGAAAGCTAATTTCCTGGCGTTTTATTAAAGCGGGCGGAACGCTTGTGTGCTCAGTTGGCAGGGGTGGTATGAGCACACGTTGCGGTTCGGGTGGGCGAAATGCATGAATGAAGCGGATAGGAAGCAAAAGGCGGTGGAAGTCCAGCGGAAAAGGCCGCCATTGCCGCAGCGTCACGCACTATAGGAGGTCTCTTCCACGCTGTTCTCACTGATTGCGGTCAGCTTTGCTGCAGAGCCTGAATACTCGCCTCTTTCGTGTGAGAAGTTATCGAAGATATACTTACGTGGTAAAGAATAATTCTTCCACATTCAATTAAATCTTTTGATACGGTAATGCATGTCGACTTGAAGCCAAACGTATTCATTTTCCCAGAATTATCGAAGGTCCAGAGTCCTGCGCCATATCAGTCCATATTTGTTACGCGAGCATATGTCTTGGCCCCTGCTTCAGGCCACATCATTAAGCAAATAAGTACTGGGCCCATCAACCCATCAATTTATTCGTGAGCGTCAGAGGCGCGCCAAGGCTTCTCTTAAGGTGGGGTCGGGGAGAGCGCGGAGATCGGTGATAACGCATCACAACGATTTTTAAATTATGTCAGGAGCATCTATGACGAAAAAAGTGTGAGCCAAAGGGGGAGGGGATGCACCGCCTCGTCTGTATTCCTGGTAGCCCTCCCACGATGCATCTGAATCCATGCATGTGCTTACAGTACGTTTTCTGTGTCCGTTCGTTAACCATGCTTTGCGTTTCGACTGATGAGTGAGCATGGCTAATAAATCACTTCTCTTCAGGGGGTAATGAAAGACCAGCTGCACGCCTCATTTGCTTTATCCCGTGTTGTTCAGTTCATATAGATAAATCTTAAATAAAGCCCTCCCGCCGGTGCCAGAGCTATTAGCTTTGAGATAAGATTGTATTTCATTACTTTGTCGCCATGATTGATTGCGTGTAATTAGATAAGCATCGCTAACTGGGTTTGCCGCGATAATTGGACACAAAGGAGGGAAGGCGATGGTCGGGTGAGAGGACGAGCTGTGTTTTAGCATTTGACGCATCTCGCATCCGTTGTTCCATTTTCACGCCGCACCGTGGTTATCTCACACCTAACGGCTCGATGCACCATTCACAGCAGGGGAATAACGATACATATTGAGATCAAATAGTGATGTAGGATGCAAAGACTATGACAGAAGAAACAAGGCCCTCCCACACAGCTTTGGATACGTAGCTAAAACTTCAAATGTGGGAGGGGATGTCCATTTCATCCTTAAGTCTGCGGGATCGCCCAGCACCAAGTGTAAGCCTCTTGGGTTAGCGGGAGAGGGAGGCATAGCCCCCGTGCCTTCCCCTTGGCTGTGGCTTTGCACAGCGTGCAGCGGCTTTAAGCCCGCACCCCGCCGTCTATTGTTTAAGCGGCGCACCGACAACGCGGCCATTAACAAGGCGTCGTGTCGGGGCCATGACTGGTTCAAGGGTTTCTCCACAGCCATCGCAGCCGGGATTAGAGAAGTCCGTCAGAGCCGAGTGGGATGGCGTATGGACTTGTGTTAACTGCGGACACGACTAGATAAATATCAAGTTGGATGAGCAGTACTTTTTAGGGCCCTAATAATCAAGATCCAAGTCCCCAAATCCAATGCAGTCCAATCCAATCACAATGCAATCCACCCAACAAGGGGTTTGTGGGCGCAAAATCCGCTCGGTCCAATTAAGCATAGAAAACACATAGATACATATTTATATTGATTTATCATATTACCACCGTTAAGACATGAAATTGTAACGCGTCAGCAATGGACTAACTTACGACGTTCTCAATATATATTAGACCTTTCTGAATACTCAAATCAACTTGTGCCTGCCACATCTTAATTCAGTCCGTCATTAATCCATGACACTGGGAGATTCTCAATTCTGTCCAGTCCAATCCACCAATAGATTCCAAAATCCGCGTATCCGAAATCTAGGATTAATCCGCCTCGTAAATAACTCATTTCACCTGCATAGATGTTGTCTTGCGCGGTGACAGTATGACCCCTGACGTAGGAGCACTCGTTCGATACCCGTATATTATGAATATAATTGTAGACTAGGCAGGTGATGCATGGAACGCACTGCTAGCTTATGAGCCCCACGGACGAGTATATCTTCCTGTACAGTTGGGAAGAAGGGCTTCAGCTCCACCCCCACCCCTATCCACCCCTATCCCTCTTCCTGACTTGGGGTCCAGCCTCCCCTGCTTCAACCTTGAGACGGAAGTGGGCCAAATCCGCGGAGAAACCCATTTGTTGGCATATTTTGGTGATACATTTTTATTATTGATTATTTAAATTCGTGATTTTATTATTTGGTGATTATTTTGGTGATTTTGGTTTGATGGTTTAGCTTGAGTTATTTTTTCCTCCGTCAGGATCACCGCATTATCACCGCTCCTTGCTAGAAAAATAACCCTCGCGCTTCATTCCTTGTGCACCTACCGCTTCCTGCATGTTCTCACGCTTCAGTACAAATCGCAGCAACGCAGCCCTGCACGTACCGCCAGCCACCCTGTTTTAGCACGTGCTTTTGTTTCGAAATATCCCTCGTGCCGGCTTGTCGGCGCCTGTTGCGATGTCGCGCGCGAGGGCTTCCACGTGTCGGGAGGGGCGGAGCACTCGCAGGATCATCCGAATGGTCGAAAAATCAAGCCGGTGCACGCTCAGCGCAACTGGATCACCGCGTGGTGGCATAATGGGAGTTTCCGTGTTCTGCTGTCCGACTCGCACATGCTACATGAGTGATCAATCTCTGCGCAACGCGTAGAGGTCATGCGCGTGGGGATTCAGACTTCTCTATCCCGGGCCGCCCTATGCAACGCTTACCTTCTCCTCTAACCCGCCCGGTCATCCTGTTGTTTAAGTAGCTGGAGTGCAGTTAACTTGAGCCAAAGTGCGCATGTATATATATATATATATATATATATATATATATATATATATATATATATATATAAACCTATAAGATGTCATCTCGGATCTCGATACATTTGCAGCGATTGTTAAGCACACCCCAGAGTATTGCCCGGCATCGCTCAACAGGCTTCAGTCAACTCATCACAGCCAGCTCTCCGAGATTCGCGAACGCCGCTAAAACTCGCCAGGCTACCACAGCGCCATCCTTCACTCCGCGGACCTCTGGTGTCTGTCCTGTTTCCTGTCCGGCCCCTCCCCCTCCCCCGCGCGACATGCCGCGGGGCAAACGCGCGACCGTTTGGGCGACACACCGCGGCGCAATTAGCGTCATTTTTGGCGTAAAATAACAGGCGCTGCGCGCCCTTACGGCGCGTCGCCCGCCAAGGTAATTGCTCGCGCGTAATTGGCTGGAATGCGTGCTGGGCGGCGCGGGGTGCTGGTTCGGTGAACTGGGAGTGCGCCGGTTACCGCTGCTGGTCCACGTGCTGGTCCAGCGATCTGATCTGCCCAGCGGCCTTAGGCGAGAACAGCAGACTGTCTGTTTACTGGCCTGGTCGTCCGTTGGTCCATTGTTCAAATGGCCCGCTGGTCGTATGGTCTGCTAGTCAAATGATCTCGTGGTCGATTGGTCTGCTGGTCTGCTGGTCCAATGGTCTGCTGGTCCAATTGTCTGCTGGTAAAATGGTCTGCTGGCAAAATGGTCTGATGGTCGAATGGTCTGCAAGTCTGCCCGTCTGGCATTCTAAGAGGGATCGTGCACTGTTTAAACAGTTATTTAGTGTGAGGGTCCAATAGTCCCCTGCCTGTGTGCCTTCTGGCCCGATAGTCGGATGGTTCACGAGCCCACCAATCTGTGGGAGCTCGCGACTTCAGATGCTTTCACAGTTTAAAGCAGCGTTCCGGGCGCATCTGAAAACGTCTTTAATATCCTGTTGTTGTCAAGCGCCTATGCATGACAACAGTGGGCGCCGCGCGTGGGTGAAACTGACCACTGCCAGTTCGGCTTCAATTTGTCACAAAAACAAAGTTCACAAACCTAATTAGGCCTCAGTAAAATTCCCTTTTATCAATGTCCACTTACTGCTCGTGTGCCTCCCGCGGGCTGCAATTGGGAGTAATTTCCAGGCGAATGAAAAACCGGCTGGGAAAAACTACTTTCCCATAGTCTGACATTTCGAACAGGAAACATAAATAATTAGAGGCCCCGTCCTTCTCGCGTTGGACAGGATGTCTGTCCTTTGGGCGGCGTCGGACTGGCGTCTGGGACAGTTTGCAGAGCACAAAACGGGAATGGCGCGAGCAGGGTGGAGTTGGCGCGCACAGGACGAGAATGGCGCGAGCAGGTGGAGAATGGCGCGCACAGGACGAGAATGGCGCGATCAGGACGAGAATGGCACGATCAGGTCGAGAATGGCGCGCACAGGCAGGGAATGGCGCGAACAGGAGGAGAACGGCGCGGATGCATGCGCTATAGCGCCGCAGTGAATACCCCCACGACAGTGACAGCACCCGTTCTCAGCAGCCTTTGGCAGGCTCAAGATGCAAGATGCTCATTGCCTGGTTGCACTAAGGCTGCTGAGTGACGTTTCCACAGGCGAAGCACAGACGTTTCAGTACAGACATAGTTGAGCAATGGTGATTGCATCAATGATAACAAGATGACACTGCAGACATATCCGACATGTTTTCTTGGATAATCGTCCTCTGACGTGCCATAAGTACATTTTGCCATTGATTACACACCTTGGTTTAAGTAACGGTTAGCCTTTGGCTACGGCTTTGAGGTAGATCTGCGTAGGTCACTTGCAGAAAATACACTAGCGAAGCGTCTGGGACCAAAACATCAGCGGACCAAATACGGACGAAAACAGTAGTGGAGTGTATGCGGCTCAGAGAACTTAACTGCTTATGTTGAAAGTATTAGCACTAAAGAGAATCGTGTAGGCAGATCATGTCGCATTCCGACAGCCATTAACTATTTACATAACTCATGTTAGGCGCAGATCGTAATTAGTTTCTTGTCGTGTGTTTCACAAACTACGATTTAAGAACTATATCCAAGAAATGGAACTACGCCCAGGATTTGTGACGATCCAGGCAGGCAGATAAGCAAAGCTTTCGACGATGCAGCCAGATGCACACCTGACACCTGTATACCCGACTACAAGCGCGAGGAAGTGCAACGTATCTAAGTGATCACGAGTAAATCATACCGCTCGCGGCGAAAAAAGCGATTATGTCGCAAAATAGACGGGGCATTACAACCTGAATGACGTGCAAGTTGTTTGCCACGCCATTTTCTGGCTGTGCAAGCAACTAAAGTACATGTTAGCCATGAAATATTGGCAATAAATTTGATGAACTGCGAATGTAACCACATCAAGCAGGTTTTTCCACGAACTGTATGACGGCACGGCCATTGAAATGGCCCTCCCGCTCAGCACGATATGACTTGTTCTCAAGCTGGGTTACCAAGACGGATTTGGCCTTCCCACATGAGTAAAAAATGAGCCTCATGGCGCATGGCACGCTTGCCTCCATGCTTCTGGTGCCGTTTGAAGCGTCGAGCGTTTAATGCACTGCAAACTTTTTGGCCGCGATGCGGAACAAGCTGCAGCAGATATGAGACGCTCCATGATAGCTGGTGGTCTTCTCTGTCCAGTTTCAGTCACCAAACCAATGCGCCGTTCAGATTTTGGCGCACAGTAGGACTTCTGAAAGGCACGCAGTCCGAGATATGATTACGAAAGCAATCTGAAATCAATCGTGCGTGGCGGAAGAACTTCATGTTTAACTACCATGGAGGCGTACTATTCAAAAGAACTGTGGCACTTGCTAATCTTGCAGCATGCACACTTATTGGTGGTAAAACTTGTGCCACTGAACCAGTGGTCGCAGTGAAAATGTTCTAGGTCTGAGAGAGCGACCAAACGGTTTCTTTAAGGTGGTTTCCACTTTGTATAACACCTTACCCTTGTCGTTCAACTTTGCTTCAGCTGATCGGGGGGAGGGGGGGGGGGGGGTTGCCATTGCCCTCATAGTCCAACGCCACTGGACGGCATGGCTTCACAGTGGGTAGGTTTCAAGGGAACTTCCAGCGGAGACAGGAGCGGCTCCGAATCACACTACATGTCTCACACATTGGGCTGTGCATTTGCTTATTCAGTGTCTGTAATCAAAGCAGGTTTCACTCGCATCTCGTGCTGTTTCCTACGCGCACGCCTCCACCCTTGGTCAAATGTCGGGACTCCATCTGTCCCTGGCGTTGTTTACCCTGCAGGCATGCCTCGCACAGTTTTCCGCACGGTTGCCGTTCAGTTCCGTCGTTCCGGTCCTCCTAAATTCCTCAGAGTCCCTCCCGCGCGCGGTTCCGGCCCATTGCCCCTCCCCCATTGGCCCCCCTCCCCCCGTCAGCCCCCTCTATTTCACCGTGGACGTGACCTGCAGTGCTCCGCCTCGGGGTAACTCCGCGGGGCGCTACTAATTAAAACTGGGGACAAGCGGGATCCGTGGTCTCTCGTGCCGGGGAATAAATTCAGGGGTGGCCGTTGGCGGGAACATCAGCCATCGCCATGCTCAGCTCGTCCAGCAAAGCGGTGACGACTTTCGAAGAAGAGTAGATGGTGCGTGGCATGGTAGATCACAACGTTGAATGACTGGCAGACCTCTAAAAATACGAACAACTGAAGGCTACAATGCTTGACAACGACTGGGGCATTCAAGGCACATTCTGCCGGTCCTTAGAATGATCTGGAATGTTTGGAATTTCTCCGGAATGGCATTCGGTATCGCCACGATACAAATTATCCGTGCCGAGGAAGAGTCCCGGATAATTTTCAGAGCGCGGTCAAAACGGATAATCTTTTTCGCTACCCCTCGATACCGCCGTTAGCCAATCATGGCATATGTGAGACGGAAGTTGTGCGGTGTCCGCACCAGCCAAACACCAATGGAGAATCTCCGTGGATGAATATAATAGAAATAAATGGAGAACTGGTATCGGAGAGAGGTAATTGCTTGGCAAATAATTTTCTCTCGACCGAACGCGTCCGAAATATTATATCTGGGTGAAAACAGGAAAGTCGTTGACGAGCGCTTCACAAAGCACATGAATCGCACGTCTAGAAAATATGACAGAGGATGCGTGTAAAGCTCGAAGCGAGATTTCTGCTACGCCTATTTCAATCTCGGGTAACAGCGCTCCAGCGGAGGGATCTTTCCTTCGCAGGCGCCATATGCGCGAGCGTTTTTGCGCCCGGGCACCTCCGCGCGGGAGATCGCCTTTCATCAGGGCATCCCGTCGCCAGCAAATGCTGCCGGTCGGCGGAGCCTCTTTCATCGGGGCCCAGCCGCCGCCAAGGATCCGATCCTGCAACGTCACGTGCAACACAGCGTCTGCTGTGATGCGGCGCACTCATCCGCCGGCAGCTGCTGAGTAACTCAAGTAACACTCCGGGCCAAATGGGCCAACCCTTTCAGACGCGGGTGATACGAACCACATGGCCTCTCCAACGCTGGGGGCGCGAAGGAGGGGGGGGGGGGGGGAGTGGGGTGGGGGGGGGGGGGACTGCGGGGCTGCAGGCACTAAATGAGGCTATGGCGTCGCAGCCACTCGGATGGTCATTCATGACGCAACGCAGGAATCGAGGCACATTGCCCATAAGTCATTCGTTAACGGGGCTAATTTGTTTTCTTTCTTCATAGTGAAAATGATGACCGAGAAACAGTCAATCCTCTATTGCTGAAAGGCTTTCCAGGAATGTTCATGGTGGGAATGAAGAACCTGTTAAGCAATTTTTTGAGACATGGTCCTCGACAAAGGCCACCAATCGCCAAGCACAAACGTTGGTTTACTGTTCTGCATTAAATGTTTTTTTTATTTTTAGAAAGTTGACAAAATAACCCAAAACAAGGAGAAATAAGGATAGTCGTAGCATGCCATTGAAAACTTACAAAAAGTGTTCCACCTCTGTATTTGTTTGAACGGAGATAGTTATTTTCAAGATTATTCAGTGCGGTTCACGGTATGGTCTTTTCAAGGCTGAAACCTCTCTTGTTTCTGAACTTGACGCAAACAAACTGGCGCAGACTATTCGTCCAGACTTTTTCAAGGTCACCAGGACATTCAATACGCTATACAAACGTTACGCAGATACCGCTACCACATTGGCCATGTAGTGCCTAAGGTCAAGAACAAATACGATCATCGAATTACTCGTGTCTAATGCCCGTCAGCGCGATTCGAGACATCAACGATTATCGATTGTTCGTCGAGCATTTTGACGCGTTGAACGCAAGTTTCGAACACAAATCCCGTTCTGTGGTACATAATACAGGACTTTGGGCAACGGTACGAGCAATGACGGAATTAAGACGGGAAATCGACTAATCTAGCAATGGCGTCATTACCGAGTGTGCGAATGCAAGCAAGCAGAATGTTTTTATTTATCTCTCCTCCATCACTTTATGGGACCCGATCACAGCCATCCCACGCATGAACACAAAACTTTGCCAAAGGAACTCGAAGCAGCACGCGGATTCATTTCGAGCGGAGCACCTAACCTGGAGAAACACGGCCGCCGCAATGCTGGCCAGATACCAGCCCGGCCTGTTGGAAACGAGCCCCCTACTCAAAAGAACCTTAACCATCGCCGCTGCTGACAGTGATGACGGCTGGGAATGCGCGAGTTTTTGTCGTCCACTCTCTGATGCCTGCGTGATTTCCAGACAATATAAACAACACAAAAACTCGGGCGTCCCCTGCATAAAACCACCTGTGCGCTTATTAAGGCGAGTCGGGGCCGTTTTTGTGAATCGGGTGTTTACTTTGAGTGGGACGGCCGATTCCTTCCGGCCGCGTCCTGGTGCGGCAGGAGTAGACTGCACAAACAGGGCAAAGAAGACTTCCTTGTGCGACCCGTCCGCGCAGACCCAACACTCCCTTGCATGGGATGGTGATAGTATTCGCCATCAATTTACGGCTCTCGGCATGAATGCTGTTGTCAAAGCCGGCGATAGAAGCGGGATGGATGTAGATATACTAAAATGACAGGCTAAAAGTATGCGATAGTCACAGAAGAAGAGATTCGAAATTCTGAGCGAAACTCCCTGTCAATTCCTCTTGAGCTGTTCATTTAACCGTTGCGCGTCACGTGTATTTATGAAGGCGATGGCGGTGGTATGCGTGCAATGTCATCCCGACCAATCCTACCCGGCAGCCAATTCACGAACATTCGAGCTTAAACGCTGGATTCGGTCGACTGTAGCCACCATGTTCACAGCTACCAAATTTACATAAGCCATGAAATGGACCGGCATCATAGCCCTGTCGCTACGAGCGGTTTACCACCAGGCGCAGCTGCCGCCTCCAAGCAGACTTTAATGACGTCATAAAGTTCCATTGGACAGATTGGTCGTTTCACTGCGCTCTGGCAGGAAAACATTCTGCACAGACCAAGCGCCGTCGGCAAGCTTTGTCACAGCCTGCAGCGTTCTGAGACAATCGTTTGAGGCACGGGCGCAGCCAGGATTTTCGTAGGGTGGGGGAACGAAGCCACGTGAGTGTGCATCACGTCAGTGTTTAAATTTCTGTCGGGAGCTACCTATGGTGAAAACTGAAAAAAAATCCTGCTCCATCGCGAGAACAGCCCTCTCAGGCTGTCGCTCCCCATCCCCACTCCTCGGTCTAGAGCCCCATTGGTAATATATGCCCAGAAAAGAACGTTCGGAACCTTTGTGGATCCGAAATATCTGACCTATACCATATGATGCGCAAAAAGCCAATGATAGCTAGCATAGTTCAAATGGGTCCGGACCTTCTTTCACAAGATTTTCAGTCGTGGCGCATGGACAAGAAGGCAACAAAGGTAAGGTAAGAGGGATAGCTGATAACCGAGGTAACAAAAATGCAAGCGGGGTGGGAAAGTAAAAACACGTGGTGAAACTCGAGACAACGGGAGCCGACGCCCAATATCATACCAACTCTTGCAATTGAAATAATTTCGGGGGTCAAAGTCAGGTATAACTCTGCTTAAGTTAGAATTAGAATAGTATATAATTCCATTTAGTAGTACACTAAGCAACCAAAGCATACTAAGTATACTATTCCAAAGTACACTAAGCAACCAAAGTATACTAGGTATACTGTTTCAAAGTATACTAAGTATACTATTTCAAAGTATACTAAGTATACTATTTCAAAGCATACTAAGCAACCAAAGTATACTAAGTATACTATTCCAAAGTATACTAAGCAAGCAAAGCTCGATTGTGCATCAGCTCAAGCTAGTGACAGTCACATAAATGCATCACCAGTCAGTGAAAGACTGAGTCAGTAAAAGCCAAAATCGGCCCCAGGTCGCGCATTCCGAGTCAAAATCACGGTAAAATTTCACGAAGAGGTTACCAAGGTCAATGGCAAGGTCAGTTATCCCACTGGGTCGCAAACGTATGTTTGCTCCAACTAGCTTACTTGACGGACATGAAGCTAAGTGGACAGTCGCAACACCAAAGTCCTTTACTTGCAGATTATTTATCGGCGTTGCGTGCCACTTTTGCCGAAGTTTGGGTCGATTTATCACGAGTGTCAGACAGACAGGGCGGGGACTTATTCACCATGCAGACCTCATTACAGCAGAATCTCAGAGTGCGCGGGGACGAGGGCCAACTGGGGGGGGGGGGGGGGGGGGGGTATGGGGAGGGAGCTCGTGACAAGGAGGGTCAGGGGTCCTCCAATTTCGGCGAACCCTAGCAGTGACGCGAATTCATTACGGGCCCATCGCAGAATATCGACCGCCTGCCCTGCTCCCCCTCCCCTATCGGTGCTCCCTGGCTACGCCAATCACAGGCTTCGCCGAACAGTTCGTGCGCAGGAGTTCTATCTGCCTCAGCCCATACCCCCCGCCCCCAGTGTCCACACCACATTTGGGGATAGTCACTCCGATTCTATCAGCGCCGGCCGCGTCAGGCGGTAGCCGTGATGCTATCTGCCCGCCGACAGCTTGTGGGGTGCACCGAGCAGACGGTGCCCCATTAGTGGGCCGCCAAATGCGCGGAGCTGGGGTCTTTATATAGTGGAGGGGCGCGAAGCGTCCCGAGACGCAGCCTGGTCACGCATGGTGGCTGTGGGATGTTGGCGTTCGTTTGATCCTAATTAAGATCGTGCACCTGTCCCTTTCACTATTTCATCGTGCATTAAGGCGTGATGGTTGGTTTGTCACTAGTGTCGCACTCAACCCGACTGAAGTGAACTAGACGGAACAGAGCCGTCAGGAAGTTTTGAACCTAAGAAGCGTTTTAATCACAAAGTTCTCCATTCAAGCGCTGTGCCGATGAGATGTAGGACGTCACCATGTAACAAGTTAACATGTCAGTCTATCTGCAAGGATTGGGCTATGCTGACAATGGTCATCTGAACGCAGTCATTGGCCTCATTTGTCTCCGCTCACCCTAAATTTTCAATACTTCAAGGGATTATGAAGCCCTGTATTCACTTTTGGAGGCCGATCCTCCCCTCCTAAATAATCCCTTGTTAACTTTAAGCTACTGGTGATTCATCAAAAGAGTGGCCGAAAAATGTAAACGTGGTGTCGCATCGGAGCTTCTAGATGGGGGGATGTGATGCTCATTAAGCCGTCCTTTTTTCAGGACCTTCGGTCGCCCCTGGTCGTCCGCGTCACCTCTGCTCTTCCCCGCCTGACCCGGCCACGCATTGTCCAATTATCCTCCATGTAGCGTCATGATTTGCTGGGGATGCCTACCGTCGAGTGCCGCGATCCCCCCCCCCCCCACCCTTCCTCCTCTCTGGCGTCCATCGCCCCCTCTTCAGCCGCTGCGGGGCATGTCGAGAGGTCGTGAGTGCGCTTCAGCGCGTAATCTGCCCAGCAGGGACCCGGCGACGCTGATTGGACAAGCCGGGGGACGAAGCCACGTGACGTAAAAATCAGTGCATGTTTGATGCCTCGACCAGGGGGATTGCGAATGAGACATCGAGTGCATGTTGCTGTTAGCAGCACTGAGCCTGCTGAAACGCCTTTTTTAGTTAATTGCTCAGTGTTGCGTTTTACTCTCGATGTTTTCAACCGCCTTTCTGGATACATTTTCTCTGAGTGGTGCTGTAATGATGCCAAGTTTTGACCTTTATGGGGTTCAGCGGGAGGTTGGCAGCACTCGGCGGTACTTCCAATATGGCAGCGTTTTACGCAAGCTGCTCAGTATATTTGCGGGAAACATTATGCATATAAGTAAGACTGTCCTAATAGCCTTATTCCTCGTATAGTATCCAGATGAATGGGGAAATAAATATGTTGATTTTCCAGTTACATGCGTTTACTGCTACTGATGCCTAAAGCGCACTCTCTGTTCTCCTAGATATTCCGCGAGGAATACGTCTATGTATTCCTCGCGGTCTAAATATTCCCCGCGTTTGAGTATCTCTAAGCATACTGTCTTGTTTATACGGCAGCGTTATAGCTCATGACGCTACATCGGAAGACAAACTACAAAAAGGGTAAAGTGTGTTCGTGATTTTTGGATTCAAGTTTTTCGGCAAGAAGTGACCTCAAATCTGGAGAAAAATACCATTAGTGACGTCATTTTCAGCGACCTTCCGTTCGTGCTGCGTGCTGGGAACTCTCGTCGCAACTATGATCGCATGCAACAACACATCCGCATCCACCGTGTTGCATGAATAATGCAGTGGGCTTTACGGATGCTGCCGCGGCCACTTACTCATGCAAGCGAGATGCGTCAGCCGGCTGTCGGGACCTGTCGCATCCGACTGGGTCCTGCCAGAGCGCCTCATCACAAGCAGCACGTCAGGAACGAACAACGGGCGTCAGGAGCAGGCGCCAGGCGTCAGGAACGGGTTCCGTCGTCAATATTTTATAACGGGCATCAGGGGAAGATATCGGCGGCCAGGAGGGGACAATAGGCGCCAGGGCGGGTACCAGGCAGACGTCAGTAGTCAAAATATCAGTAGTCAAGAGCAGATGCATGCTCGCGGGAAGGCATGTCAAACATTGGCAGTAGATATCAGGCATCACATCCCAGCAGACGCCGGGTGTTCAGGGCGAGCACTGGGGGCTGGGAGAGGATTGCATGTATCAGGACAGACGTAAGTCGTCTAGAGGGCGCCCGAGGGGATGGAAAGGATGCATCAGATCAGGAAGAAATGCCAGGTGTCAGGAAAGGGCACCGCATGCCATGGAGACGCAGCAAGTTTCATGAGCAGATATTGAGCACCAGGAGCAAATATGTAACGTCACGAACACGCCACAGACGCCAGGAGCAAGCGACAGGATTCCAAGTTTTAGTTTTGGGAGCAGGGTTCAGGAACAGACGTGGTGTGAGAAAAAACATCGGGCAAAGGAGAGGTTGAAGGCATTAGTGTGGGGCATCAGGAGCAGACATCAGGCGATAGAATAAGGCATCAGAGCTGCAATCTTTTGTGAATGAAGAAACCCAGCAACTCTGTCGTGCAGGTCCAGTTGGAAGCATAGGTTTCTCACATGTAGCTCACATGACTAGATGTGACATGTAATTACATGTCTTTTTACACGCTCATGTGGTCGGCATAAGCCAAAAGACTGTCATTTGCACGTAGGCGTCAGCGAGGGTATGTCGCGTTTTGCTTCCACCATCAATATTGATCCATCACTCTAAGAAAAGTGAGACTACCAACCCATAATCACTGTTACTCGATAAACACTGTTACAATGCGGTGACCTGGCTACAGCGGTTCTTTCTGTGGAACTACAGCGGCAACCTTGGCGGGAGCCACTTGGCTGAGAACTACCCAAGCATTTGAAGTATCTACCTTATCTGGAACATGCACCACGAGGAACCACCAAGCTCCAACAGCAGACAGCATGACTCAGTCCAAGGCCGCGGACTCGGGGTCACAGGGGGTCACGGTCACGTGTCCACCTGATCCTCGGCAGCTGACGCAGCGACACGGATCCCAAACCTGAACCTGATGTCATGCAAGATGGCATGCACATCTGCTGGCGAGCGTCCCAGCGTTCGCGGCATTCATACGTGGAATTCGTGACAACGTCTTCGGTATAATGGGACGATACATTATGGTGATTGGAGTGATGCCAGCCGTATACGGTTCTGAGTTATTCTTGCGGGGAATTAGGCTCCCGGCAGAGCGACCGTCTGCGGTGGCCCCTACGGCTGAAATATTTGGTTTCTTTGTGGCTGCAAGACGTCAAGACAGAAGACGTCGTGAGTGTTTGACGACTTTTAGCCTGGCCGGGCTAATGTTATGAATTAAGGCAATCTGCACCAGTCCAAAAATTGTCTGTAACGGGCACCGAGCCCACTGGAACACCTTTTTTAGTTAAAACCTCACTGCTACATTTCGCTCTCGATATTTTTAACTTTCTTTCCGGATGCATTTTTTTGTGCGCTGCTATAATGATGCCAAGTTTTGGTCTTTGCGTGGTTCAGCGGGAGGCTAGCAGCACTCTGCTGTGCTTCCAACGTACTTATGCTTGTGAATACAACATCGAGGTATTGATTTTGCGCTGGACTTTGAACAATACTGATATTCATGGTTATACCATCTTCCTGTGAACCAGGAAAAAAAACATATTTTTTATGCCTCTCACTGGTTATATATATATATATATATATATATATATATATATATATATATATATATATATATATATATATATTTATTTATTTATGAACCAACAAGCGTGATTACCATGGACCCTTCCACATGAAATTCAGGACGCGTATCTGCCGTATTGATCTAAATTCAGATCTGCGATGGTACCACATGTCCCTTGCGAACAGTGAATAGTCACTGGGCACCTCAATTTATGACTGATCTCTCACATTACAAAAAAGAACGAAAGATAAGTCCTGCCAACATCCAAACGCACATGAACCGAGCAGCGGCGGTTGATGTGCGTTTGCAGTGGCTAGTACATAAGCTAGCATTCACTCACTTCGTACTCCCACATCTCGGCTCCTAACTGGCACTTTTCTCACGCGAGTATTTGTTAAACATCGACCACGTGCGTATGGAGATACCTTGTGAATTGCAGAGCCGTTTTTGAGTCTGCATGCCACATCCCGCTGCTTCTTTCCTTTGCGCTGTTGGAGAAATCTGACGATCAAACAAATAAAAAGCTTTTATTTAGGCCGATAACTAATGAGCTAAAATGAATAAAACTGTGAAACTAATACCAAATATCTACAGACTGCCAGGGTCTACGGACAAGGCATCTGAAAGGCCTGTTCGCAGAACTGACATCTGCACCCGCCTACTCCGCTCCCACCACCCCCGGTGTATGACCTTATCAGCGGGAGCCGACGCACGAGGCAAGGACGGAGCAACAGCTTCCTGGTACATATCAGCATAATGCAGCACGGAGACATATTCCCATCGCCTTACATGCATCCCGGGTGCATAATATACCAGAGTGGTCACGACGTGACGTGAGAAGTCTTTTGCTCTTCGCGTCTTGGAAGTCGAATCCGTGCCCCGAAATTGACGTCTTGAAAGTCAAAAGCACGAGACGAGACAGGATGGGCAATGCAACAGCATCAACGGCTTCCGACAAGAACAGTGTAAGACCGCGGTGCGGGTCGGGTGTACTTACGCGATCCGTGCCTCCCCCCCCCCCCCTCCAAGGTGAACCAAGTTTGGGACAATCAATACATATTTCTCGACCTTGAAGTAAACCTGAGCAATTTTTTGGAGGGAGGCTTGTTTAAGAAACACTGGGGTGAAAGCAAGCGGTTTTCGCTGGCTTTTTGAAAATTGGAAAATGTTTTTGTGATTTTGGTCCCTCAAGCTAGGACTGCCCCCCCCCCCCTCCCTCTCTCACAATGGCATTCTGGGCCTGCCCTTGACCAGGAGACATACTGAGGCTCATGCCAAGAAGCTCATAGCAAATGAGCGCCATATGACCATTGTAGTCGGTGCGTCCCAGGCCCAAATCATCATCATCATCAAGCTTATAGCAACGCCAACGCTAACTTCTCCCGCAGAGAAGTCTTACCATCTTACCTCATCTATAAAACCGTACAGGATCAGAGGAGGCTGCGCCGCGGAGCCAGCTGCGCCACTCTCACCGGGGCACCAGTAACAAATATGGAGGAGAATGACGAGGAAAGCCTGACCTGGGAGCGCTTGAACGAACGAACAAATGTTGGAGCGTTGACTTGTTTGACGTCCTTGGCCTGATTTTGCCCTTGATTTGCTGACTCAACAAGGGTGGAGTACGTCGTCTTCACGATCCTCTAACACATTTGTTTTCGCATGCACGAAAAGTTCCTGCGGCTTAGCAGTCGTTGACTGGGCAGGCAACTAGAATCCTTTCGTATGCGCTTGTGCATCTCTTCTGGGACAGAGAAGACAAGATTTACTCAACTCTATTTGTCGGAGTGGACTGGGTCGCCGGGCTGTAAACTCGCGCTGCTACGCGGCTCCGCGTTCATTCCCTGCTCATCTCAACCGACAGAGACAAAACGGGTCGTCGTGTTTTGAATTTCCGACTGACATATCCCAAGCTTTTTCCGCGCTCTGGGAGAATGCCGCGGAAAGATAACAGAACAGCCATCTGCATATCGCTGAATGCGTCAAAATCAGTCACGCGGCAGCACGGATTTGTGGAACTAAAGGACAGCGGCCTTGTCCAGACTCGCCGAGGAAAGAGACCAGACGGGGGAAAGCAGAAATAAGAAGCTTCTGCTGCAGACAGAAGAGCAGCAGAAGCCATTCGGAGTACAGTCGCCGCATCTCTTCGTTTTTGCTGAATGCTCCAAATTGGCGGATGTCATCGTGCCAACAATGGAGCAACAGTAGAGCATAAAGGTTTATTTCTACGCTTTTCTTAATTCACTTTTGAAGGCGCCAGAAGGGACAGCAATAATCCAAGGATGTGTCCCGAAAACTGGTCTTAAATGTCCGCGTGTTTGGCAAGGGCGGGTCCATGGGTGGAGGTAGCCGTATAACACCCCCGCCCAAGATGGTAAAAGCTGTACAAAAATGATAAATTTTTGACCTTTAAGGAAACATTATCACATTTGACTAGCGTAACTTGTTTTAGAAGCACATTGAGGTAAACTGTGAAGAAATTCGATGACGTCAGAAAATTTGAACACCTTTTTTGAAACCTATCTTCAAAGATCACCCTCTTCTTGAAAGCAAACAAATCATTGAGTCAAACATGGGTAAAATATGAAGACTCCCGTCAGGCAGAAGTGGGCCCACCCGGCCGTCTCTCTCGAAGGGACACCGAAAGTAATTATGGTTGATCTCTGCCCATAGATACTTACGTCATAGCGTTTTAAGACTTTTCAATGATGATCAAAGAATAAGCATGCAACTCATGTGTAAAATATAAAATATTCCATGTGTATCATGTTGGAGCCCACGAAACATGAACGATAAATCATGTTTCATTGGAGACTATGCGCGACCTACTCATACATTGATCCCAATACCAAAAAGGGACTTCAAAGCAAGGGAACGTATTTAGTTCATGCACTTGAACGGCTGGAAATGAGAACAGCTTTCTGAAAGGAAAGCTTTTCCGTGTAGACCACATCTCCCGCAGAGGAGTCTTTCCATCTCCCGCAGAGGAGTCTTTCCATCTTCCTTGTCCATAAACCCGTTGAAAAAACACGAAATAAATAAATAAGAGAGCAACTGGGAGCCGTGTTGTCAACATCATTCATAAATTATCAGGATAATGTCTGGATACCTTATGCAGCTTGTAAGATTCTTCAACTTAAAAAAAAGATCACATGAACGTTGAGTCGTTCGCGATCTACGCGCTGATCATCACTAATATGATGAGTGGAAAAACACGCACATGCTCACTATACCCCATATACACCCAAATGAAATTTTGTCAGCGGGTGCCCAGTTCCTCTTCCAAATTTCCCTTCGCCAGAGCCTTCGGTACCGCGCGGATTCCCCTTTCAAGATTCGGTATCTTGGAATGCCTCACAGCTCGCGCACCGCTGCCACTTCCGCGTCCGCTTCATTAGTGGTGTGATCCCTTCGGCGCTTCAATAATGCCTGGCTCCCGAGTGGCCGCCCATTTACACGCATTTCGCTAATCAGATTATGGCGTTTCAGCGTCCCAAACCCGGAATACGAGCTCGAAACGCGTCCCATCGAACTGCGTCTCTGGTTCGCTGCAGAGTAGCGCAGGCGGCGAACCGAACACAGCGCTGGAAAGGGAGGGAAGAGGAGAGAGTGATAGAGAGAGAGGGAGAGAGGGAGAGAGAGAAGGAGAGGAAAGAGAGGGAACGCCAGCGAGATATCTAAAGAGTAGGAAGAGAAAAGGAGGGAGGAGAGAGAGGGAGAAAGATGGAGAAAGAGATGGAGAGAGAGTGAGAGAGAGAGAAAGAGAGAGGGGGGAAGAGAGAGTGGCAAATGCAAAATGATTGGATGTTTTTATTTTCGATGTGGACGGGAATCTAGCCCTTTTGATTTCAGATAAAATGCGCCCAATGAATATCACGCTTTGCTTAAACGAAACGAAAGCACCACCCATGCAGGACCAAGCATCAAATCGCCAAATCAGCAATTGAAGTACTTCATTTGACTATCAATTTCAAAGTGACGAATTCATTGGACGTTTACTGGTTGGGCGTTTCGGCACCGCATTTCGTAATCTCTTTCCCACCACATACATTAGCGAAACTGACAACTAAGTTGCTGAAGACCAGACCAGTGGACATGGAGCATTTAATGATGTCACAAGGAGCCCGGTAAGTCATCCATCACCACATACTACACGCACAGTCAGTAAATGAGACGCGATGCAGCTTACATGCAGCTTAGGCCTTTCACCCATTCATTCTGAACGAGCACTGTGAGCATTGCTTGAATGCGCGCGTGCAGCAAACATTAGCCAACAATGCCACCTATCCATAACTCGTCCCGATCAATTCTCCTGCCACTGCCACCTGCCCAGTTCTGTGGCCGAACTTAATCCATGGTGACGTGGTGCAGGTGCAGACACCATCGACATCCCCACAACCGGGACCGCGCCGGGTCCCACGGCCAAAACGACCCCATCACTTCCATGCACGCTACACCCCACCCGCCGTCCTGCCGTCGTCGTCTCGCTTGCCAGCTTGCAACCGTGGATAATTTGCAGCGCGCCTGCAATGGGCCCCCAGCGGTGTGCAGTGGCGGCGCGGCGGCGGCGGCATTCGGCAATCGCCGCGGGTGGGAGCGTGGCGGGAGAGGTCGCACGATCTGTCCGCTGGTTTGTTCCGGCGCCAGGGATGTTCGCTCCCCGCACTGGGCTCGAGCTGGAGTCCGGATCGAGGTCGGCCGCGGAGGTGTAGTTTCGCGAAATAAGTTAGGGAGATGAGGGTTGAGCAGGGAAAAATAGAGCGGCTTATCTCAAAATCCACTGAAAACGTGCTTCACTAGGATTTTATCTCCTTTCCTGTCCGAATGCGGAGGATGGGGCTAATGCTCTTGGGCTATGTGGGGCTATGAGTGCTATGCTGCTAGATCAGACACGCATCACAGTTGGGGGGGGGGGGGGGGGGGGGGAGGGCGGAGACAGCCCGTCAACTGAATAGGAAACTACACCCCTGGTCAAGAGTGAGCAAACAGGCGTCTATGGCAGGCAGCTACTTCTTGTGATGTTCTGAATGCCTCATGCTCAGGACATGGTCCCGCTGGGGAGATCCTGGGACACTTCTGTTATCCTTAAAATTTGGCTTATGTCACTCAAAACTCAGATGATTTGTAGCAGCCACAGTGATGTCTACCAGCGACCAGCATCGTATAGCCTCGCATACCTCTTTGCAATTGCAGCACGTATTGCAACTACGGGCAGTGAGAGGGCGAGTCCGCGTCTGCTTTCGCGCACTTCCGGTCGCGTCTGGTTTCGCACACTTCCGGCGCGCGCACGCTCGAATGAAGCCAGTCGGCCACTAAATCAGACTTAACGGCTCATTGTGGAGTCATGAGCTGTTTGCTGACGACGCTCCTGGCGCCTGCCAGGACGTGGGATGGCGAGTTTATGGACCGAGGCCGAGGAGCGGACGTCTGTTCCCTGAAGCAGCAGTCAGTGTCGGGTGTTCTTGTAACAGATGTCAGTGGCAGGTATCCTTGTGACAGGCTCCGCGAAGAGGTAGTCTCGTCCCCTCCCCCTTCATGCGGGTGAGGTTGCTGCCCTGGGGTTAATGCTTGCTAGCTTTGGACATATTTAGCATCAATCATGTGGCAGCAAGTATAAAAAGAAGGCCAGCTCGTGTGCCCCCCAGGTAACTACATAAGCTTACGTCGCTTGCGGCTAGGCCTAGGAAAGAAGACAGAAGCTTTATATAGGTTTTCCATGTGCTCACTCACTACATTTGCTTAGCATTAGGAGCTCCTCAGTCAACGATAATCTACTGTAAATTTCATTAAGCTAGCCTTTTCTGCGCCAGTGAAGAATCCTAAATTGAGTTCTGGAGTAAAACGAATTGTCAAACAAAATCGGTTGTAATCAGTCAACTCATGTCAGACCCTAGATGGCACCTCTCATTTATACGTAAAGACTAGCAACATCCAACGTTGACTACATGATGCGTCTGCAACTGGTAAAACAATCAGTAGCAGGGAGTCTTTGATGCTGCTATGCTCTCCAGAGGTCTTTACGCTCTGAGCAGGCAGCTCTGCAATTTAATGAATTCGGCCGGGAGTAAACAGAGTTAACTTAACTGCCCGAAAATGATGAGAAAAGTTATAAGACGCTGGGAGTTTGCAGGAGCAAAAAAGGAAAGTCAACAAAATGCGTGATACATCATCACCGTAAGGTTTAAGAACGAGCTATAAGGAGAAAAGCTAGACGTTCTGATTTACAAATGTCTGCACAGGTCTCCTGTTGCATATAGGAAAAACGCATGGTCACTTTGAACCGAATACATATCCCGTTTAATGATAATTATCCCGCACAATACGATGAATAAGCACCCTGGCAGTGAAACACATTAGCAAGTATTTAGCGACATGATGAAATATCAAGTGTCATCGTCAATACTTTTATTAAGTAAGCCCCATCACCGGATTCCAGCATCATTGCTGCTCAACGTTACTATGTGTCTTTACTGCGTTGTCCAGTGTTTGTTCATTGCTAAGTTTTTTGCTGTTTTTTTGTACTCGAAGTGTGCTCGTGTGCACGCGTTATGTCGTGTTTATGTCCTTGCATGCGTTTGTTGCACGGAAGTGTCCCGCTCCATGATATGTCGTAGGAAAATGCAATTCTGTTTAATCAATACTTCGTCCAGTTTTCGAGTTCTTTACAGCACGTGCAGATGTTGCGTAACCGATGCTGATTTCCGAGAAGAAGCAGACACGCTACCGGTGTTGGATCTCGAATGCACGATGTCTTGGTGCCGGGCGCCAGCACACTTCATCTGGGCTACCGTATCCATTCTTCCTCGGATGACGTGCTTCCCGGCGCGAGTGTGTTCGCTCGCCAGGTCACTGAATCTGTCACATGATTTATCTCCGGGGGAGGAGGGCGCCCCACATCGGCATGTAAATGGAGCCGTCAGGACCGAAAGCCAGAGGATCTTGTGTTCAATTCTTTCATTCATTGATTTAGCCTAGACTGAAACGCCGGTTTCTGGTGAACTTCCCTCACCCCAGTACCAGGAACACCAACTAGGCTCGTAGTGGATTTCTTGTTACACCACTTCCTCAGTTTTCACCGGCCTGAGTAGGTTCGTAAAAGGTGCTTATGTCGGTTAAGTGTGGGTTCGGCCTCGGCACCGTTCAGTCCGTCTCGGCCGAACCCTCCCACCGTGGCAGTCGGCGCCGAAATACAAATAGGCCACAGTCGACAAATGTGACGCTCAGGTGAGGACCGCAAACGCAGCGCGGAACGCCGCGCAAATTTGATCTCCAGCGACTGTCGGGGAAGAAAATGTAATCAACCTCGAACGCCAAGCGGTAGTATCAAGCGCTGGGTGGTCAGTTGGAAAATTGGGTGATTCCGTGTTAGAAGATTCTGAATAACGGAGAAAAATCTGTAGGATATTGCTGGCTCTCTTCTTACCGATTACCATGAAAAAAGCGTGCAGTTTCGGGTCCAGATGAAAATGATGTGGATAAAATGAGCATTAACTAACGTTTTCGCCACTGCTGTCAACTACCTATTTGGCCCATTATGCTAATCGCTCATTTCGGAAGCAGCGGCAGCTAATGCATTCAGTGGTGTGCCGCTTGTATAAAACTGTGCATTAAGTGGAAACCGGTGTCGTAGCCCCTTATACCCCTTATGCCCCTTGTTACCCCTTAATTACCTATCGGCCAACTTCTATCAGTCAAGCTCTGCGAACAGCTCTGTCGGCACACTGCCGCATTGGGAACAGCATCTTCGGCCTGTTTGCTTCTCCTGCCGAATTATATTGCTCATCGTGTTTACTGCAGAGGCCCTCGGAGACGCCGTCTCATTTACCAAATTGCCGTGTTATTGGAGGGCAATCCCGCCGTGAACTGCCGGAAGCAGTCGGAGGCAACATCGACTGCAAGGAGAGAGGAGTATATTGCCCTGATTGTCCGCTCATCTCGAGAATAGGTTTGCACTCGAATGGTTTTAGAGCCGAACTAATACCTCTTATATAGATGACCAGTTGCATGGGCATAGCCACGTCTCTGAGATTGAGGAAAAAATCATGGCTGGGGAGTCAAAGTTAAACAAAACTGAAGACTTGAAAATGCCATCTTGAATGGAAACATGTGAGAACATGAATTTTATTAAAAAGTTTGAGGCGATATAATCACACTATCTAAAAAGTGGAGGGGGACATCCTCCAGGCCCCCTCTCAACCCATACTTGTTATATCCATGAATGGTGTGAATATATACAAACCACTTGCGTCTGCTCATCTCCTGTCATTTATGTAAAAGAACCGTTCAAGAATGATGAATTATATCCTATCTCGCAATGGCGTCTGCTGTTTCACTATTTTGAGGGTAGTGTCTCAAGACAAACTTAAAACAAGAATGGTCACGAGTTACATTCAGAATATTTGGTTAAGTGTTTACATTGGCAGAAATTTTTTACGCGAGCTGGGTTGAGATGATTACCAAAAGACCTTGATAACTATGTACAGTTGTAAATGCCAGCAGCTGGAGACGACATTGTGCAATTTTTTATCAAAGAAAGTCTAGCAAATGAAAGAGGAACATATCTCCAATACCGATGCTGGATGGTACCTTACCATTTCACCAAATTGTAATCGGGCTAGAAATCAGAGCAAAGCCTGCTAAGCTATCTAAGCCTTCTTTTTAGGGAAGTCTTCGACATGATAATGACGCACAGACAACGTTGAGATTCCATGGGTATGACATATACACAGTATAGGGAACAAATTAGGCATATACGTTTACATCCTATAGCTTATATTATATATATATATATATATATATATATATATATATATATATATACAGGGGTGGATCTACCCTGGAGTTGTTGTCTTTTTTTTGGGGGGGGGGGGGGGGCAACCGTTCGTCGCCGGCTGGCTAGTGTGGATCCGGAGGTCCAGTGCACTTACCAAACGCGATGTTTGCGCCGAGTATGACCAAGCCGCGTCAACATGCGCTTTGTTTTGATATTCAAATCGCGGGCCAACTTTCCTCATGAACTGTTTTTTTCCGAAACGGAAAGAAATGTTGGTACTGCACCAACAGAGTTAAAAAAGATGGTAAGTAGACGAAACTTTACGAAGTTCTGGGAATGTTTTGGGGGAAACACACTCTCAGAGTTTTTTGGAAGGCCATGGCCCCATGCCCCCCCCCCAGGATCCGTCTATGTATCTATATATGTATGTATACATATGAGCTAGTGATTTATCAGGACGAAACTTCGTCACGCGGAACTACCCAAGCTGCTCCACTTGAGATCATGCGATGTACTAGCAAGTAAATGGGCACGAAACAGACAGGTTAATTTACTTTAGGTCGGGTTCATAAGTCATTCATGAGTAAGATCTGTCCGTATAACCGCTTTAGTTACATACGCATGCTCGCCCTACGCTAATCTAGACTTGCGATGATCGTAGTTTATGCTACGACTTGATGAAACCAGGCCCAGAGCTCAACTATGAAGTTCTCCGGCACAGCGTATGAACGTTTAACGGACGATGTTGTCTCGACTCGCAACCTTGGAAAGTATCAGACCACCAGAGTGAGTGCGCAGCAAGAGTGCGCAGCAAAACGTCCAGAAACCCAATCTGGGCAGGCGCCGACTCGACCACACCTTCACAAAAACTGGTAGCATTTGAGCTTGAAGTTAATACATCCGATCGAAACCGGAGGCAAGCCGGCACACAAGGCCGGTAGAATCCCCCTCCCCCGAACTAGCACCTGGAATCGCCCCTGATCCGGCCTGGCTTCTTCGTACGTGATGGGGTTACCAACAGCTGACTGCGCGCTGCCAGACAGGCAGACGCCTGCCCTGCGGGCACAGCGGCCCCACAGGGGCGGCGAGTTCGACGCTCTGCTCGGCTGGGCGCCAGCACCAGGGTAGAGCTAACTAGCTATGGTGGGGTGGTGAGAGGTTTGGATAAAGCCTGCCATACTTTGGAGAGACAGGTAACCCAAAGGCGCCCTCAGAGGAAGAGCGAAGGGGAAGTGCACCCAAGACGTTGAAAGGCAAGCATTCCTCCTTTTAGACTTGGTTTTTCTGGAGATTCGCACGGTGCATGAAGTAGTACGCCTCACTCCAAGATTGCATGCTGCAACCCGCTCTTGAGATAGTCAAAGCCGTTTCTTACTTAGGTCCGGAAAAGGTGACTGGAAGTCGCTTGAAAATGACCGATTCCGCCCTGTCACACCCAACCATTTTCAGCGAGATTCGTTAGTCGTCCATACCCAAATGCATATCCAACACATCCACAGCATGGCGTAGCAAGGCGTTCCTTGGTCTCCTGATGGGCTCATAGATGACCTCATCTAGGGGAGATGATGAAATAATCGGTGGATGGGGACCCAGTCTCAGGGGAGTCGGGGGAGGGGCCAAAATTGTGGATGTGCGGCAATCACGAGAGGATGGTTAATTGCCTCGCCTGTGAGAATTGCAAGGGATTGTGTGATTATACTTTCAGCATGTGAGATATTTCCGCTTGGGGCTAAGGCCAAGAAAACACCAGGATGGTGGAGATTTTCGCGATAAATAGACTTGGTTCTCACGCGCCGGCGGTTACAAAGGCAGACCACCCGCCACGAAAATTTCTGACCAGACGTACAGCCTTTACAACTTCCCCAAGCGTAGACCTTTTTGTTACGCTGTCGTATTAAAGCACTACGTTTTTTGAGGAAACAATGAACAAAAAGAAGCTTTCTTTCCATAACGGTTTTGCAGCAGACCTCAGTTGCAGTCAATGGGCTTCTCCGCGAATCGAAAATCATCTTGGCCACTCACAACGGTTCTTCTGCATCCGCTCATCCCCGAGTGCTCCACGGGCGGCCGGCAGGCGCGGCGAGGATGAAGACGCGCTTATGAAATTAATATTCCGTCAAGTTGGGAGCCGATGAACGCCTCATAAAGCCCGCGGCGCGGAGAAATGAAACCAGACGGAATTACTTCCGCAGGCGGAGCGTAACGACAGCCCGCTCGGCACGGGCATTGAAAAAGTTGCAACGCTACGCCCTTTGTTTTCCCAGAGTTATCTACTCCAGCAGCGTCCAGATGTCGCGACGCGTGTGTGACGTCTTTGCGAAAGACGCGCACAATCAGCTGGTGATTTATGGAACACCGCGTGCGGTTTCGGTCATCGGTAATTAATTCGCGGCGAGTTGCGGCGCCCGTAAAAATCGACGAAACTGGCGCGGCGCGCCGGCAGATGCGCCGGGCGTCCCGCGGACCGCGCCGGTTTACGACCTCTGCGGGTGCGCCACAACCGGCGCGACACATGCAGCGCATGTGGCGCATGTGGCTGCGCCGTTATGGCGCTGGCTTGGAGGGGATAAAAATCAAACACGGATCGTTGCATTAGCATTAAAATTCTGGCGTTTCCTGGCACCACTCATGTGCTGGTCAACCACAAAAGATGATTGCATAAAATGGGCGGGAGCGTAGCCATCGCATAACGATGGTTGCTCATACTCTCAAACACGAAAGGGTGTGGGCAGCATTCCAACCGTATACGCTCGCTAAACGTGTGTTTGGACGCCATTCTGCAAGAGTTATTCGCGTCTCAGCCCTCGGCATCGACCGCACACGCAAAATTCTTTGAATTCCGATCGGATGATAAGTTTCCGAATAGAGGAAGACTAGGTTCCGATTAAAATTGGCTATGCTTCCAAGCGATCCATGAATATATTCGCAACGACCCGGACGACAAGCCATCTACGCCGTAGGCGTTATCCTGGACGTCATAACCAAAACGCTCAAAGCAGTATTTTACGTGTCGCCACCTAGAATCTTTGTTTGACGCGTTTATTTTACAGTTAGCTTGTCGAAGCACGAGGAAATGGCACAGTAGGCTCAAGTATAAAAAGTTGGTTTGTGCACACATTATATGCTTCAGCTGAAAGGGAAGTATGACATGGGTACAAAAAGCATAGTTGCAGTTTTCATATGTTGTCCATGCTTGTCTGCAAGTAGTGGCAATGGGAGTCTCCTTAGGATGGAGGGTTGGTGGCCATTTTCGACTCTGCCTTTCCGTTCAATGTCCACAGAGCCAGTGCTAGATTCTCAGAAGGCTTGGGGATTGGGTGTCTCAGTCATCCCGGATCCCCTAGTTCCCATATCCCTTCCCACAATTGCAGCATGTGTAGACAAACATGCTAATGTCTTGCGTACAGCGCGGTTATCGTCGTGAAAATGCCAAAAGTATGATCAGAAAACATACCACGCTGCGTGTACGCCCGACGAAGATTTACGTGACATCGCATAGAGTAGAACATTCTTAGTGCGTCGGAACCCAATCATCGGAGCGTCGAATGTACCCCAGATGCCAGAGTCGAGCCTGATGTGACGTCATCAGATGCGTCATCATAGCAGCATCCAATCGGCGTCAGTTATCGGGGGCTGTCGTCCCTGCGTCTCTAATTGGGTGAGGATGCGCCCGTGTGGAAGCAAGAGATGCTAGATAGTAAAATATGACGGAGGGGAGAGAGAGGGAGAACGGAAAAATCCTCGGAGAATGCCAAACGATATAGAAGGCGAAACGAGGGGGGGCGTATGGTCGTTGCCCACAGTCACAGCTGGATGATGTCCAGCGTTGAGGATATCTGGTCCGAGTAGATGAGGACTAATCCGCGCAGACATCGCGACCCACGCTCGCAGGACAGCCGATGGCGAAACGCAGCAATCGTGTCAAAACGGTGATCGACATGTGATGACCTGTATGAAATATCTGCTGTTCCCGTGTAATTTCCCACGACGTCCATGAACGTCGCGCAATGCTTTAAGACGTTTGGTATGCACTGGCTCCCATGCCTCTCTCCTCAGCAACCCAGACTACCTGATATATCCTGTCATCTTGCGGCCTTCCGTTACATCCATCCACACCTTCGCCGTCGTTCCCGACGCCCCAAATCCCAGACGCCCTCCGCATCACCGACACTGCCGACATCCGCCAACATCCCTCCGACATCCCAACATCTTCGAGCATCTCCCGACGTCCCCGGCTATGCTGACATCCACCGATATTAGTCCGTTTTCTGCGAGCTGGTAGAGCAGCTGGCTGTCGGCAACATCAAAGCGCCACGCCCGGCTCAGTAACTCTCACGGTCCAGTGCTCGCAGCTAAACGAACAATATTGATTGGCTCAAGCGCGGAGGCGATCCGCCAATGGCGTCAGCGAGACGCAAATCCGCCCTGCTGTTCTGAGCC
>NW_023596805.1:5155831-5164443 GCF_011947565.3 Pollicipes pollicipes | reverse complement strand
GAGGGGGGAGGGGGGGAAACAAGAACCTGAATGAATTCTTCACTCACAATTTCTGTATGTTCTCCATCACAATTTGGATGCGTTTGAGGGGAGGGGGAAACTGTCCGCATAAAAGATGTGGCGAGGTTTAGTAAGCCATGGGTCACCGCGATCTACAGGAGCATCAGTTGTGATGCTATGAAACGAGCAGCGAACTAGGCCAAGAAGCACAACGTACAAGATATTCACTTGGCTTCGAATATACTTAATTAAGCAAGCCAAAAGCCGTCTACAAGCTGAGACAGAAAATTGTTCACTACATGGGACAGGGAGACGCAAAACGCGAAGGGCATCACCGAAGGTGCTACGTTGAAAAGATCGGCGTCGTATCGTTGCTTAGTTAAGTATACGCATACGGCTGTTTGGTTGAAACTATGACGTCACGCCTTGAGTGCCAAAAAAGTATACTGTCTTCTTTAGGAGAACGCACACTTCTATGAACTTCGACACAGGATGGCGGTAATGACAGCACGGAACGAGGACAGGCAATGATACAATGACAATGCATGGTGACCGAGCATCGGTGATCGCCTCCCTTTTTGCCAGCAACCACCAACCTATGAAATCTCGGTCAATGCATGGTGACCGAGCATCCGTAATCCCCTCCCTTTTTGCCAGCAACCACCAACCTATGAAGTGAGATCCCATTGGTCCCAACGAGGCCCTGATTGCTACGTACCCTGGCAACGGGTTCTTAATCCCATTTCTCTTCCACGCTTCAATGAGCGTCACTTTAGTGACGTGAAGTGGCGTGTTTATTCCCGTAACGTAACGCTGAGCGTCACTTTAAACTAAACGCGCGTCACTATCGGCGAAAACGCGTCATTCTTCGTCTAACGGCTAATTGCAAAGAAGACCGGCGACTCAGCCGTGATACGTCAGTTTTTCTACGGTTGTCATCGATTCCGTAGTCTGTCCTGAGTATCGTCTATGCATCGGGTATGTCGATACGTCACATGCAACGTAGTGACGGCTCCGGTTGTCGGCATTGTCTCAACCAACAGCCGGCGTTTAAGACAAAGATTATGACGTCAGTGAATCACGCGCTTACGGGCTTAATGTGCTCATCTGCATAGTCAGTCTCGCATGCCGAAGGAGCAGGGGCAGTGGCGTGGCCAGGAAAGGGGGCCTTCGGAGCCATAACCCTCCCCCCTCCTCCTCCTCCCATGGAGGTGGTCAGGCCCCGTGGCACGAAGGCCCCAGGTCTTGATGGCGGTTAAAGACGCCCATAGAGTTTCTCCAACATCAAAAACTGCTCCCCGAGGCATGCCAATATGACCCCAAGCCTGAAAAGATCCATACCAAATCCCAAAACAATACCATTAAGCGATGAAAATGGGGCCCTGATGGCTCGAAGGGCACAGCACAGCCCAATGTGTTCCACTCCAGCGCAACTCCCTTCTACGCTTTCAAACGAGGACATATTTGCAACTAATTTGCATGACATGCGTCTGACTTCACGTCACTTGCAGAAGTAAGTGAATATGCGATGCGTCTGTGCTACAGTTCAGGATGCCAATAAGGGTGGAAATGGCACATCTGTCGTTGGTGGCGGGTACATCGCCCAACATACACGGGAAAGCGAACTGCAGGTACCTATACTTCCGTACCTTCCGCTCGTAGACATGCTGCTAGTGAGCTTCCGTGGTAACTAATGGGGCCACATCAGTGCAAAAGCATTTTTTGCGCTTCTAGCCTAAGCATTTTTGCATACAACCCATTGATTTCAAGCATTTATCTTCCTTGTTTATTTCAATGCTACATTTCATCCCAATGGCCGCACATACGAGCTTCCTTCCCCCTGCTTCCTGTGATGATGTTCCCATATTCTCCATTTGCGACTGCCTTTGGACACTCTCGGATGTTCCCCGCCCGTAGACGCCACTGTAAAAGTAATTCAACCTATCATTTTGTGACCGAATTTGAATAGGCCCTTCCAATAACGCACCTTCTTACCGCTTCTGCACAAGAGTTCCCATATTTTCTGCCTGTGACCGCCTCTGCATACGTGTGTCCGTATTCCCCGCCTGTGACCGCCTCTGCACGAGAGTTTCCATATATCCTGCCTGTGACCGCCTCTGCATAAGTCCTTCCATATGTGCCGCCCTTGAGACGCCTCTACACGGTGCTGGGCGCTGGCCGAGCTCCAGATAACAAGGGCGGGGGAGGGACGCGGGCCGCTGCGACATTGCCAAGATTAGAGATTAAGCAGGAGGGTCGGAGCCGCTCGGCAAGAATGGATCCAGACCGCTGCTGATCAATGCTGGGCCGGATTGGAAGCCCCCCCCCCCGCAGACTCCCATGTGTGAAAAAGCCTCAGGCGCACACTCAAGCAGGTGATTGGTAAGGGTTGAGGTTTTGTGTGAGTGTGTGCGTGTGTGTGCAGGGGGGGGGGGCAGATACGGGAGCACGCTCTAGAACTGGAAGCTGTTGTTGTCATTGAGACTTACGTCGCATTCAGTCGCTGAAACTATGTGACGTCTGCTTCTCAAAGAGATTACCACGACAGAAGCTTCCACCGACAGGAGTGCCACGACAGAAACTTCCACCGACGGGAGTGCCACGACAAAAGCTTCCACCGACAGCAGTGCCACGACATAAACTTCCACAGACAGGAGTGCCAAAACGAGAACTTCTACCGACAGGAGTGCTACGTCATTAATGCTACTGCCAATACTTTTGCACGGCGCAAGTGCTACGCGACAAAAATTATCTTGTGGAAACTTATACTCGTTATTAGCTCTACCGCAAATACTTAAACAGTCATTACTTACGCACCACATTACTTCTACTGCCAATACTCATACATCACATGAGTGCACATGACAAAACTTGTGCTTTAGTCTTTGCTGTAGAAGTAGTGGCTGGTAAATGTTTTTGTAGAGTAGGTTTTGGCGTGTAGCACTCATGTCGTGTGTGAGTTTTCGCAGTAGAGGTAAATATTACATCATAAGAAAAGACTGTATAAGTTTTGAAGAATACGTTGCAACGTGTATACGTTTTCAAAGTTTGAACCTTGTGCAGCACCGATGTCGTGTGTAAGTCTTCGCAGCAGAGGTGATGTTATGTATCTCTGATTTCGTAGCACCTCGTTCGGTAGGAGTTGTCACCCAGGCAGGAACGGCAGGAACCGCAGGAAATCGCACCTCCTAGTTCTGGTTTCCCAGCCGCACAATTTAACCACCACACCACCGTCAACCTCCTGAGAGCAGGCTCCGGGCGCGCGGCATCACGAGCTGTACTCCGGTTTGCCAACCTAGTGTGGAGTGACACGGTTTTTATGATCGGGGTGGACTCCGGGGTTCGTGATTGTCACTGACTTGGATACACATAGGCGTTGAAATGAACATTCGGTTAAGATCTTTTTTGGCCGTAATGTTTCCACAAATCATCCATGAATTACAACGCGAGACGACGTAGATCAAGGCAACGAAGCAGATTAGCTTCGGAGACTGACATGTCGGTTGGTGAAACAAAACATCCCCTTCTGACAGACCCCTCCGACGTCTGAGTCGGCAGTCAGAGAGTTTTGTGATGTACGCCGTCAGTTGAGAGCCCCTAAAGCCCATTAAATCATTCATCAGAAGGCATGGCGCGGCGGGGATGGATGCCGAGAAGGAGAGCCAAAGGAGCGGCGTGGGGAAGCAAAACACAGTCGATGTTTAGCGAAGCTGCAAAAGGGTGTGCCAGGCGAGCTAAATGGTGGGAGCTTTAGGGCAAACGGACCACATGTGAAGAACTCTGAACCACGAGCCAAGTGTCTGGAGCTCCTCTGGCTAAGCAGGACATCGCAATGTTGCAATGTCATGTTGTTGCTGCATGGTGAATGTTGCATACTGAACGTGTTCAAGCAAAGTATTTGTTTCGAGGAGGTACGTACGTGTATACTAGCAAAGGACAGATATGAATCCGGCTACCTGGGACAGATGTGACAGATATGACACACCTAGGACACACATCTAGGACAGATATGAATCCGGCTACCCAATAAAAAAGAAAAAATAGCAAAGCATAGCATGCAGCCTTTCCCACGCCGATACTGACGGTGTTCGAGGCGCAGAGCCGGCCGCAAGTGAATGAAAAACACCGTTTCATTCCGGCTGTCATCAGCATTCACCTTTGCACCTGGCTTGATTGAATAAATGGCGAAGCGACCGACCTAACATCTGGCCGTCATCTGGCCATTTAGTTTTTCGGCGCCCGTTTGCACACACGGACATACATCATGCCGACGTACAATGCTTTCTTCAGGAGTCGGTAACGAAGAGTGATTGCTTTATCCGCAGATGGCAGCCCTGCCATTTGTCCCGGCAGGCATGCGGATTTTTTCGTTGTCGGCACCTGTCTCGGGCTTCTCCTGAAACGGAGCCTTCAGTCGTTAACACGGCCCTGTCGGACAGGAAGACAAAGCGTCAGGCTGGGAAATGGAAAACTGGGAGAATTGTCCCTCATTACAGCATACGCGGTGGTTCAGATTACGGATTCGTTAATCTCACAAGCTGCAGAGAAGGCGGGAATAGAAAAGAAGGGAGGAGGAAAAGACTTACAAGTTGTATGTCCGGTGTTGCCCAATGAAGAGTGGTATGTTCGAAGCTACGCTCCCTTTGGGTTATTGTTGGGAAAGAATATCGATGGCTTCCTTCCCGATTAAACGCATAAACGTTTGTTAACGGACTCGTAGGGAAGATGCAGTCGTTGAACCCAGCACTTCTTCATCTCCAGGATACCTCCGTTTTGAAATGATGTAAAGGATCAGACTACCTTCCGCATTCATTCCAAATCGCCGATATCTGTTGGTGAAAATCGGAACCAAAATGGTCAGAAATCTGTATCAGACAACGGATATCCCTCGGCCTTCGGTCCGCTTTGCCTGCATATACTTTGGTCTCGGTAAAAGACCGACCCATTTGTCTTAAATGCCTTTCCGCTTCTCTTAAATTGAATAATAATCCTTCCCTGACAAAGATCGGCTCCTCGCCTGTTGTCCTTCCTGCCAATTCTTTACTCTGTATTTTATCCAGGTACAAAGTCGTGCATTGCTCCTCCGAGGAGCGGTCTCCGTCAATTTTAACATGATCATATGATCACATGATCAATTTTAACATGATCAATTTTAACATGATCAATTTTAACATGATCAATTTTAACATGATCAATTTTAACATGATCAATTTTAACATGATCAATTTTAACATGATCAATTTTAACATGATCGATTTTAACATGATCAATTTTAACATGATCAATTTTAACATGATCAATTTTAACATGATCATAGACATTGCTGAGAATTGCGATCGAAACCAACCGATTTTACTTAAGCGAATTTTGCTGAAAAGGTAGAACGAGTAAAACCCAGAAAGCTGCTCGCTTCCAGATACGTCTTGAGACGAACTGAACCGGAGCGAGGGATAAGTAAAGACGCTCCACTCTTTTGATGTTTTGTTCAGGCAGCGTATCGAACGTTCGCAGGACGAAAAAACATTTCTGAGTCGGTGAAAAATTTCCGTTGAACGCTCGGAGTCACGAGTGTGATTATTCCATTCAGTTGGTCGGTTTCAGCCCCCTCCCCTCCTCCTCAGTTTCTCCTCGTTCCAATGCTTGACCGGACAGAGCGGGAATCCGCGAAGAAATATTTTAGTGGATTTTAGGTACAGATTCAGATTCAGATTCATTCAGATTCAGCTATTCCCCCTCGTCAGCGCCCCGCTCCTAACTTATTTTCCGAAACTACACCCCGGTTTGGGGCTGGCAGCTTTTTATAAGACCGAGCATCGCTGGCGCCGCCATCGTAACTGACTGAGCGGTGGCATGCTGTGCTGTATTGATGCTGTACTGTGCTGTGAAGATGTGCTGTGCTGTGCCGCACGCTTCCCTCGAATGGCCCAGTGATGTCATGCGCTTGGACCGAATTCTCAACACAGGCTGACTAACGAAACGAGAATCTTTGCGCAATATCGCAGTTCTCAACCCGGGCGGGCTGCGTTTGAGAGTCTCAGTGCTCTCATCTATCGACGAGGAGGGAATCAGATCTGACGCATAATTGCTTGCTACAGCAGGCTTGGAAAACCCAGGAGAAATGCGTCACGGTCTCGCAGATGCATCGGTTTATAAACTGTTTTGTTGATGGCGTCGCCACCGGAGATATACATCATTAGCGGTTCATGCATCTTGCACCCCCTGGACGAATACCCTATTGATAATTCTCAATTACACCAGGATCTTGGTTTTTCAGTTGCCTTTTTCTCATGGCTACAATACTCTAGATTACAACTCTAAAAGAGCTCTAGATCCCAACTCAAGAAAATAACGATGCACCCTTGCAAGTCCTGCAACACGCTTCGTCACCTCTCCCGGCCGACCGCTCAGCATCTCACCAATTTGTCTCAGATCTCTGATAACGAGGTCCGATTTGCCCTGGCCCGGATGATAAGCCCATCTGATATTCTTCTCCAACGGCGGCTGTCCGCAGTCCTGATTAATTACCCCTTCATCGTCCTGACAGCGTAATTTTTTCGACGGTAAAATTCGTCAGCTCGTGCCAGGCCCACCTGCGGTATTTCGGCGGGCGCCTCCAATGACTAATGCACCGTCTGTCCCGGGGCAGGCCCTAGGATGGGGCAAGACTGGATGAAGCATTCCGCCCAATTCAGCTGATTGATTTCCGCCTCCCGCAGGGTCTACAGGGTATCAATAAGTTGGAATGGGTGGGAGGTGGGCGGGCTGTGTCGCGGCGGCCTGGGCGACCCAGAAAAAGCGCACGAGGGATTCAGGTCTAACGATAATGGCATCAGACGACGTTGGTAAACGCCACAGGGGGTTGAAAGTCTTTTGGCCCAGCCGATGGGGTTTGGAAGATAGGGGAGACCTGTCGGATAAAATGGCCAACGAGTTATTGCCGGTCGGGAGGGCTTGAGAAAAATACGCTCTCAGTTTATCCTTCACGTGAGGCACCCTTGTTTTGGTTTTATGCATTAAGTTGGAACCCGGAGATCTGACCCGTCAGGTCAGAGACCAAAATCTGTCAGATCAGAGATCAGAACCCGTCAGATCTGATCTATGTGACGGAGGAAGCCCACACAATCAGACGGAGTCGCTTGGTAAGGTCCAATGTTTCCATCGATGCCTTCTTAGACGCTCAGCGGCAAACTCTGATACAAACTCTTTAAAACACACGCGCGCGCGCACACACACACACACACACACACACACACACACACACACACACACACACACACACACACACACACACACACACACACACACACACACACACACACACACACACACACACACACACACACACACACACACACACACACACACACACACACACACAGCTAAAACAGGTTGTACGCTATGACCTAGCAAAATCTGGGTAACCTACAACAACAAAACCAAAATGGAGTTACGATATCTTTCAACTCATCCAAGGTGTCAATGAGATGTGATTGCGAACTTTGTACACCTTGTAAACAACGGTAAACGCCGGACTCACACAGGATCGTACGCATGTGATTAGCGACGACAGTCACAAAGCTTCCCATCAAGCCACCCCATTTCCGCTGCCGCACAGCCAAATTAGATGGCCTAACGACATGCAAATGCGCAGAACAATGTTGGCACGGCCATAAACACACTGACACTCCCTGCCACGACGGCATCTACATGTGGGCTCAGCGGGGGACTCCCCATCGTTAGTTTGCGCGCTTGCAGACAGGATAATTGACGCTTGGGAGAGCGTGTATGTACATAAGAGCAGGCTAGTATAACAATGCATAGTGTTCTTATTTGTGTTGTATGTGCTAATAGCTAGCTGATCTTTTCACTCTCTAAGTATTTATCTATCGTTATGCATCTCCCTCTCTCTCTCTCTCTCTCTCTCTCTCTCTCTCTCTCTCTCTCTCTCTCTCTCTCTCTCTCTCTCTCTCTCTCTCTCTCTCTCTCTCTCTCTCTCTCTCTCTCTCTCTCTCTCTCTCTCTTCTTTCCTGCTCTGGTCCCACCCACCTTGGCTCTCCGGTAGATGGGTACGCCACAACGCAATGAATGTCTGAGTGTGTTTTGGTTCAAGCCCCGCGCCACGGCCACGTGTCATTCCCTGCTGCAGCTCGCGAAAATTACTAGCGCAAATGACCACTTGGGCAGACGCAATCGTCTTGAAATAAAATAAAATAAAAATGAAAATGTTCTGCTGGCCATCGAGCCTGTTGAGATCGAGCTTATACGATTGGTCCTGTCCACTAGCGGTCTTCGATCAACAATCCTGGATCTGCGGAGGTGGGTGGAAGGGGGTGGGGGATGGGACGGGGGCGGGCATGTGGGCCTTCGTTCGAAGTCTGCCCTGATGTGATGGATGCTGAAGTTGGCGCTCGGATTAATCACCGCAGTATAAACGAATGATACTCAGTAGCAAGCAACTATAGAAAAGCTAAAATGCTACAGCATGTGACTTGGTAATTCATGTGATTACTGAGCTCGTGGATGGGTACGTTATGACAAAAGCAGTCGGTTTTCACGCAGCCTATTGGTTAATGCAAACACCAAGGACAACTTCCTGAGTGCATTCAGAACTT
>NW_023596805.1:5146173-5154831 GCF_011947565.3 Pollicipes pollicipes | reverse complement strand
AGAGAGAGAGAGAGAGAGAGAGAGAGAGAGAGAGAGAGAGAGAGAGAGAGAGAGAGAGAGAGAGAGAGAGAGAGAGAGAGAGAGATAGAGAGAGGGAGATGCATAACGATAGATAAATACTTAGAGAGTGAAAAGATCAGCTAGCTATTAGCACATACAACACAAATAAGAACACTATGCATTGTTATACTAGCCTGCTCTTATGTACATACACGCTCTCCAAGCGTCAATTATCCTGTCTGCAAGCGCGCAAACTAACGATGGGGAGTCCCCCGCTGAGCCCACATGTAGATGCCGTCGTGGCAGGGAGTGTCAGTGTGTTTATGGCCGTGCCAACATTGTTCTGCGCATTTGCATGTCGTTAGGGCCATCTAATTTGGCTGTGCGGCAGCGGAAATGGGGTGGCTTGATGGGAAGCTTTGTGACGGGTCGTCGCTAATCACATGCGTACGATCCTGTGTGAGTCCGGCGTTTACCGTTGTTTACAAGGTGTACAAAGTTCGCAATCACATCTCATTGACACCTTGGATGAGTTGAAAGATATCGTAACTCCATTTTGGTTTTGTTGTTGTAGGTTACCCAGATTTTGCTAGGTCATAGCGTACAACCTGTTTTAGCCTGTGTGTGTGTGTGTGTGTGTGTGTGTGTGTGTGTGTGTGTGTGTGTGTGTGTGTGTGTGTGTGTGTGTGTGTGTGTGTGTGTGTGTGTGTGTGTGTGTGTGTGTGTGTGTGTGTGTGTGTGTGTGTGTGTGTGTGTGTGTGTGTGTGTGTGTGCGCGCGCGCGTGTGTTTTAAAGAGTTTGTTATCAGAGTTTGCCGCTGAGCGTCTAAGAAGGCATCGATGGAAACATTGGACCTTACCAAGCGACTCCGTCTGATTGTGTGGGCTTCCTCCGTCACATAGATCAGATCTGACGGGTTCTGATCTCTGATCTGACAGATTTTGGTCTCTGACCTGACGGGTCAGATCTCCGGGTTCCAACTTAATGCATAAAACCAAAACAAGGGTGCCTCACGTGAAGGATAAACTGAGAGCGTATTTTTCTCAAGCCCTCCCGACCGGCAATAACTCGTTGGCCATTTTATCCGACAGGTCTCCCCTATCTTCCAAACCCCATCGGCTGGGCCAAAAGACTTTCAACCCCCCTGTGGCGTTTACCAACGTCGTCTGATGCCATTATCGTTAGACCTGAATCCCTCGTGCGCTTTTTCTGGGTCGCCCAGGCCGCCGCGACACAGCCCGCCCACCTCCCACCCATTCCAACTTATTGATACCCTGTAGACCCTGCGGGAGGCGGAAATCAATCAGCTGAATTGGGCGGAATGCTTCATCCAGTCTTGCCCCATCCTAGGGCCTGCCCCGGGACAGACGGTGCATTAGTCATTGGAGGCGCCCGCCGAAATACCGCAGGTGGGCCTGGCACGAGCTGACGAATTTTACCGTCGAAAAAATTACGCTGTCAGGACGATGAAGGGGTAATTAATCAGGACTGCGGACAGCCGCCGTTGGAGAAGAATATCAGATGGGCTTATCATCCGGGCCAGGGCAAATCGGACCTCGTTATCAGAGATCTGAGACAAATTGGTGAGATGCTGAGCGGTCGGCCGGGAGAGGTGACGAAGCGTGTTGCAGGACTTGCAAGGGTGCATCGTTATTTTCTTGAGTTGGGATCTAGAGCTCTTTTAGAGTTGTAATCTAGAGTATTGTAGCCATGAGAAAAAGGCAACTGAAAAACCAAGATCCTGGTGTAATTGAGAATTATCAATAGGGTATTCGTCCAGGGGGTGCAAGATGCATGAACCGCTAATGATGTATATCTCCGGTGGCGACGCCATCAACAAAACAGTTTATAAACCGATGCATCTGCGAGACCGTGACGCATTTCTCCTGGGTTTTCCAAGCCTGCTGTAGCAAGCAATTATGCGTCAGATCTGATTCCCTCCTCGTCGATAGATGAGAGCACTGAGACTCTCAAACGCAGCCCGCCCGGGTTGAGAACTGCGATATTGCGCAAAGATTCTCGTTTCGTTAGTCAGCCTGTGTTGAGAATTCGGTCCAAGCGCATGACATCACTGGGCCATTCGAGGGAAGCGTGCGGCACAGCACAGCACATCTTCACAGCACAGTACAGCATCAATACAGCACAGCATGCCACCGCTCAGTCAGTTACGATGGCGGCGCCAGCGATGCTCGGTCTTATAAAAAGCTGCCAGCCCCAAACCGGGGTGTAGTTTCGGAAAATAAGTTAGGAGCGGGGCGCTGACGAGGGGGAATAGCTGAATCTGAATGAATCTGAATCTGAATCTGTACCTAAAATCCACTAAAATATTTCTTCGCGGATTCCCGCTCTGTCCGGTCAAGCATTGGAACGAGGAGAAACTGAGGAGGAGGGGAGGGGGCTGAAACCGACCAACTGAATGGAATAATCACACTCGTGACTCCGAGCGTTCAACGGAAATTTTTCACCGACTCAGAAATGTTTTTCGTCCTGCGAACGTTCGATACGCTGCCTGAACAAAACATCAAAAGAGTGGAGCGTCTTTACTTATCCCTCGCTCCGGTTCAGTTCGTCTCAAGACGTATCTGGAAGCGAGCAGCTTTCTGGGTTTTACTCGTTCTACCTTTTCAGCAAAATTCGCTTAAGTAAAATCGGTTGGTTTCGATCGCAATTCTCAGCAATGTCTATGATCATGTTAAAATTGATCATGTTAAAATTGATCATGTTAAAATTGATCATGTTAAAATTGATCATGTTAAAATTGATCATGTTAAAATTGATCATGTTAAAATTGATCATGTTAAAATTGATCATGTTAAAATTGATCATGTTAAAATTGATCATGTGATCATGTGATCATATGATCATGTTAAAATTGACGGAGACCGCTCCTCGGAGGAGCAATGCACGACTTTGTACCTGGATAAAATACAGAGTAAAGAATTGGCAGGAAGGACAACAGGCGAGGAGCCGATCTTTGTCAGGGAAGGATTATTATTCAATTTAAGAGAAGCGGAAAGGCATTTAAGACAAATGGGTCGGTCTTTTACCGAGACCAAAGTATATGCAGGCAAAGCGGACCGAAGGCCGAGGGATATCCGTTGTCTGATACAGATTTCTGACCATTTTGGTTCCGATTTTCACCAACAGATATCGGCGATTTGGAATGAATGCGGAAGTAGTCTGATCCTTTACATCATTTCAAAACGGAGGTATCCTGGAGATGAAGAAGTGCTGGGTTCAACGACTGCATCTTCCCTACGAGTCCGTTAACAAACGTTTATTGCGTTTAATCGGGAAGGAAGCCATCGATATTCTTTCCCAACAATAACCCAAAGGGAGCGTAGCTTCGAACATACCACTCTTCATTGGGCAACACCGGACATACAACTTGTAAGTCTTTTCCTCCTCCCTTCTATTCTATTCCCGCCTTCTCTGCAGCTTGTGAGATTAACGAATCCGTAATCTGAACCACCGCGTATGCTGTAATGAGGGACAATTCTCCCAGTTTTCCATTTCCCAGCCTGACGCTTTGTCTTCCTGTCCGACAGGGCCGTGTTAACGACTGAAGGCTCCGTTTCAGGAGAAGCCCGAGACAGGTGCCGACAACGAAAAAATCCGCATGCCTGCCGGGACAAATGGCAGGGCTGCCATCTGCGGATAAAGCAATCACTCTTCGTTACCGACTCCTGAAGAAAGCATTGTACGTCGGCATGATGTATGTCCGTGTGTGCAAACGGGCGCCGAAAAACTAAATGGCCAGATGACGGCCAGATGTTAGGTCGGTCGCTTCGCCATTTATTCAATCAAGCCAGGTGCAAAGGTGAATGCTGATGACAGCCGGAATGAAACGGTGTTTTTCATTCACTTGCGGCCGGCTCTGCGCCTCGAACACCGTCAGTATCGGCGTGGGAAAGGCTGCATGCTATGCTTTGCTATTTTTTCTTTTTTATTGGGTAGCCGGATTCATATCTGTCCTAGATGTGTGTCCTAGGTGTGTCATATCTGTCACATCTGTCCCAGGTAGCCGGATTCATATCTGTCCTTTGCTAGTATACACGTACGTACCCTCCTCGAAACAAATACTTTGCTTGAACACGTTCAGTATGCAACATTCACCATGCAGCAACAACATGACATTGCAACATTGCGATGTCCTGCTTAGCCAGAGGAGCTCCAGACACTTGGCTCGTGGTTCAGAGTTCTTCACATGTGGTCCGTTTGCCCTAAAGCTCCCACCATTTAGCTCGCCTGGCACACCCTTTTGCAGCTTCGCTAAACATCGACTGTGTTTTGCTTCCCCACGCCGCTCCTTTGGCTCTCCTTCTCGGCATCCATCCCCGCCGCGCCATGCCTTCTGATGAATGATTTAATGGGCTTTAGGGGCTCTCAACTGACGGCGTACATCACAAAACTCTCTGACTGCCGACTCAGACGTCGGAGGGGTCTGTCAGAAGGGGATGTTTTGTTTCACCAACCGACATGTCAGTCTCCGAAGCTAATCTGCTTCGTTGCCTTGATCTACGTCGTCTCGCGTTGTAATTCATGGATGATTTGTGGAAACATTACGGCCAAAAAAGATCTTAACCGAATGTTCATTTCAACGCCTATGTGTATCCAAGTCAGTGACAATCACGAACCCCGGAGTCCACCCCGATCATAAAAACCGTGTCACTCCACACTAGGTTGGCAAACCGGAGTACAGCTCGTGATGCCGCGCGCCCGGAGCCTGCTCTCAGGAGGTTGGCGGTGGTGTGGTGGTTAAATTGTGCGGCTGGGAAACCAGAACTAGGAGGTGCGATTTCCTGCGGTTCCTGCCGTTCCTGCCTGGGTGACAACTCCTACCGAACGAGGTGCTACGAAATCAGAGATACATAACATCACCTCTGCTGCGAAGACTTACACACGACATCGGTGCTGCACAAGGTTCAAACTTTGAAAACGTATACACGTTGCAACGTATTCTTCAAAACTTATACAGTCTTTTCTTATGATGTAATATTTACCTCTACTGCGAAAACTCACACACGACATGAGTGCTACACGCCAAAACCTACTCTACAAAAACATTTACCAGCCACTACTTCTACAGCAAAGACTAAAGCACAAGTTTTGTCATGTGCACTCATGTGATGTATGAGTATTGGCAGTAGAAGTAATGTGGTGCGTAAGTAATGACTGTTTAAGTATTTGCGGTAGAGCTAATAACGAGTATAAGTTTCCACAAGATAATTTTTGTCGCGTAGCACTTGCGCCGTGCAAAAGTATTGGCAGTAGCATTAATGACGTAGCACTCCTGTCGGTAGAAGTTCTCGTTTTGGCACTCCTGTCTGTGGAAGTTTATGTCGTGGCACTGCTGTCGGTGGAAGTTTTTGTCGTGGCACTCCCGTCGGTGGAAGTTTCTGTCGTGGCACTCCTGTCGGTGGAAGCTTCTGTCGTGGTAATCTCTTTGAGAAGCAGACGTCACATAGTTTCAGTGACTGAATGCGACGTAAGTCTCAATGACAACAACAGCTTCCAGTTCTAGAGCGTGCTCCCGTATCTGCCCCCCCCCCCTGCACACACACGCACACACTCACACAAAACCTCAACCCTTACCAATCACCTGCTTGAGTGTGCGCCTGAGGCTTTTTCACACATGGGAGTCTGCGGGGGGGGGGGGGGCTTCCAATCCGGCCCAGCATTGATCAGCAGCGGTCTGGATCCATTCTTGCCGAGCGGCTCCGACCCTCCTGCTTAATCTCTAATCTTGGCAATGTCGCAGTGGCCCGCGTCCCTCCCCCGCCCTTGTTATCTGGAGCTCGGCCAGCGCCCAGCACCGTGTAGAGGCGTCTCAAGGGCGGCACATATGGAAGGACTTATGCAGAGGCGGTCACAGGCAGGATATATGGAAACTCTCGTGCAGAGGCGGTCACAGGCGGGGAATACGGACACACGTATGCAGAGGCGGTCACAGGCAGAAAATATGGGAACTCTTGTGCAGAAGCGGTAAGAAGGTGCGTTATTGGAAGGGCCTATTCAAATTCGGTCACAAAATGATAGGTTGAATTACTTTTACAGTGGCGTCTACGGGCGGGGAACATCCGAGAGTGTCCAAAGGCAGTCGCAAATGGAGAATATGGGAACATCATCACAGGAAGCAGGGGGAAGGAAGCTCGTATGTGCGGCCATTGGGATGAAATGTAGCATTGAAATAAACAAGGAAGATAAATGCTTGAAATCAATGGGTTGTATGCAAAAATGCTTAGGCTAGAAGCGCAAAAAATGCTTTTGCACTGATGTGGCCCCATTAGTTACCACGGAAGCTCACTAGCAGCATGTCTACGAGCGGAAGGTACGGAAGTATAGGTACCTGCAGTTCGCTTTCCCGTGTATGTTGGGCGATGTACCCGCCACCAACGACAGATGTGCCATTTCCACCCTTATTGGCATCCTGAACTGTAGCACAGACGCATCGCATATTCACTTACTTCTGCAAGTGACGTGAAGTCAGACGCATGTCATGCAAATTAGTTGCAAATATGTCCTCGTTTGAAAGCGTAGAAGGGAGTTGCGCTGGAGTGGAACACATTGGGCTGTGCTGTGCCCTTCGAGCCATCAGGGCCCCATTTTCATCGCTTAATGGTATTGTTTTGGGATTTGGTATGGATCTTTTCAGGCTTGGGGTCATATTGGCATGCCTCGGGGAGCAGTTTTTGATGTTGGAGAAACTCTATGGGCGTCTTTAACCGCCATCAAGACCTGGGGCCTTCGTGCCACGGGGCCTGACCACCTCCATGGGAGGAGGAGGAGGGGGGAGGGTTATGGCTCCGAAGGCCCCCTTTCCTGGCCACGCCACTGCCCCTGCTCCTTCGGCATGCGAGACTGACTATGCAGATGAGCACATTAAGCCCGTCAGCGCGTGATTCACTGACGTCATAATCTTTGTCTTAAACGCCGGCTGTTGGTTGAGACAATGCCGACAACCGGAGCCGTCACTACGTTGCATGTGACGTATCGACATACCCGATGCATAGACGATACTCAGGACAGACTACGGAATCGATGACAACCGTAGAAAAACTGACGTATCACGGCTGAGTCGCCGGTCTTCTTTGCAATTAGCCGTTAGACGAAGAGTGACGCGTTTTCGCCGATAGTGACGCGCGTTTAGTTTAAAGTGACGCTCAGCGTTACGTTACGGGAATAAACACGCCACTTCACGTCACTAAAGTGACGCTCATTGAAGCGTGGAAGAGAAATGGGATTAAGAACCCGTTGCCAGGGTACGTAGCAATCAGGGCCTCGTTGGGACCAATGGGATCTCACTTCATAGGTTGGTGGTTGCTGGCAAAAAGGGAGGGGATTACGGATGCTCGGTCACCATGCATTGACCGAGATTTCATAGGTTGGTGGTTGCTGGCAAAAAGGGAGGCGATCACCGATGCTCGGTCACCATGCATTGTCATTGTATCATTGCCTGTCCTCGTTCCGTGCTGTCATTACCGCCATCCTGTGTCGAAGTTCATAGAAGTGTGCGTTCTCCTAAAGAAGACAGTATACTTTTTTGGCACTCAAGGCGTGACGTCATAGTTTCAACCAAACAGCCGTATGCGTATACTTAACTAAGCAACGATACGACGCCGATCTTTTCAACGTAGCACCTTCGGTGATGCCCTTCGCGTTTTGCGTCTCCCTGTCCCATGTAGTGAACAATTTTCTGTCTCAGCTTGTAGACGGCTTTTGGCTTGCTTAATTAAGTATATTCGAAGCCAAGTGAATATCTTGTACGTTGTGCTTCTTGGCCTAGTTCGCTGCTCGTTTCATAGCATCACAACTGATGCTCCTGTAGATCGCGGTGACCCATGGCTTACTAAACCTCGCCACATCTTTTATGCGGACAGTTTCCCCCTCCCCTCAAACGCATCCAAATTGTGATGGAGAACATACAGAAATTGTGAGTGAAGAATTCATTCAGGTTCTTGTTTCCCCCCCCCCCCCCCAGGGGCCCACAAAATTCCGCCTCAGTCATCACCGGTCCTGCAGACACCGCCGCTGCGGTCGACAGCTCCGAACGGTGGCAACTGTTTCCATTGTTCCACCGCCCGAGCAGCAATCAATAACGCCGAGATTTACAGCCGCCGCCGCGGACACGGGTCTATAGACGCCAGACCGCGACTGCTCCGTTATTGATGGCCGCTTCCGAAATTGCAGCTCAATTCGACTCGACTATCACGTTCCGGTAAAATTAGGACCTCGGTCACCTCATGGACCCCGGGACGAATCAGACGCCCCGCTGCCATTTGCGGCAGGTCACGTGGGAAGGTCGGCTACATCAAAGGGTCTGTTGAGGTCATCCATGCAGAGTGGGAGATCACTCGCGCGCCGTCCGTGCTTTATTCACAATGAAGGCCGTGATGGCTCGCCCATGGTTTTATAGTTTTACGATTTTACGGCCCCACCCGCCGTGGAGGATGCGGACGCTCATGCAGATATGTAGTGATGCCTCCGGTCGGTTCCAAGGCGCCTGTGTCGTGATTTACACCGGCGTAAACGCCGCATGGCAATACATAGTTTACAGCCACCGTTGCAACACGGCGCCACTGTTAGTGCGGCGTTATCGAGAGCGGATTGAAGCTGCCCACCGCCGGCTGACCATGCCGTGGAGCCCCCCCCCCCCCC
>NW_023596805.1:5126173-5141173 GCF_011947565.3 Pollicipes pollicipes | reverse complement strand
CGTTGGTGTATTTCGACCGTTGCTGCCATAGTTGTCAGATGCAGCTCCCGCAGCTCCTCAGCTGTGTAGCTGTGTGGTTCTGTTGTGCGTGTAGAGAATCATTACACTTTCTCCTTTGCAGTTCCGTTGAGCATTTTTCTTCGCATTACTGTTTCCGCACAATCCTTGCCGAGAGCTTTCTCAGCTGCCACATCCGGACCAGACCAGAAACGCCAGACTGACCGAGACTGTGCACGGTACTGGCGAGAGATGAGGTCGTGATCGGATCGGATCAGATCAGATCAGATCGGATCAGATCGGATCAGTCAGAGACGAGGCCGTGTCTCCTGCTCAGGGCATGCAGGCGTTGACCGACAGATCTCCTCCCAAAACAGGCGACGGAGCTGAGGAGGCGAAGGGAAACTAGGGCGACGAGGCGGAAGCTTTATCGCTGGACCGTCAAGGAAGCTGCGACCAAGGAAATGAGATGATCTAAAACTTATGTGCCAGGGCGGAGACGGCACTGTGTGTGTGTTTGTCTCGACTTTGTGTGGTGAGATACGGGAGATGTCTTTTTGAACGGCCCGGAGACGGGAGCTGAATCAATTCCCAGCGTATGTTGGTCGTAAACTCTGGATGTTATCGCGGGATTATCGATTAACGCTTATGCAAATCCGCCGCGTTCGAATGATGCAGTGGAGCAGATATGATTTAGGTTGTCCAAGCTGGGGTTCTCGCCCTGCCAAAAGCAACATTATATGCGATGCTGTCACAGGAAAGCTTGCATCTCTGTTACGATATTTTACGCTCCCGGGATTTTGTTATCATCGTGCACTGAAGGATAATTAGAGTTGTGCAAATTAAACTAGAATCCAATCTGATTTTCTAACTATTATTCTCTAAGAGTCTCAGTTTCACGAGTGATTGTGTCGGCCTGCATTTTATCTACGAATTTCTCTTAGCCAAGAGATCTCCAAGCAGAGACGTGACAGGCATATAATATCCAATAAATGTATCAGTAAATCTCCATGGGAGCGCTATCGCAATCGTGGGTCGTGGTGCACCCTCGAAGCCACCATTGTGTTGGCCACAAAAATGGTTCGCATGACATAAAGGGAACAAACAAATAGCAGCTGTTTACAAAACAAATAACTTATTTGGCACACACATGCGCAATTATAACCCCATCAGCGCCCAAGCTGCGGACAATCTCATTATAACCCGCCTCCGCTCCACCATCCAGCAATTTAACCAAACAGAATAAACAGACACCATAATGGCGGGTAATTTTCGAATGCCGTTAGCAGCCCCAGCGGCCGCACGATTGCAGTGAAGACAGCTCGTAAACGGATAATTATCGCGAGCTGGCAGGGGAATTGTCTCACTGGCAGCGAATTGTCTGAGCGGTGGTGAATGGCCCCCTCGTCTCTCCGCGGCACCAGGGCTGGCGGGGATGGTAGAGAGGATCCAAATCGTGACAACAAACGGGCATGTCCTACCTGCACGCAGCAAAACGACTAACAAGATACGCTATTTTTATGTTGCGCGCTGTGAGCATAAGAGCTGAAACCATATCAGTTTGAGTTCAGATTTTGATGCTTAAGGAATTTTAGATAAAATTTGTATCTACAATAAGGTAGACCATGATCCATACTAGCGAAATCAAAATCGGCGTTGGGTGTAAAGCCGCATTCATATTCCATTCTCGCAGTAACATCTATGTTGAGGCTTATTGCAGCGTGATGTCCATCTCGTGTTTTGAAGTTAAACAATACCTAGGGCTTTCGGAAACTCGCTGTCTTAATGCGTCTTGCGCTTAGCGACCTGCCCATCCCACTGCGTTAGGCTGGCAGCGACGATGCACAGAACGAACCACGCCGAACTGCGGTGCGCTTGGTTCTTTTTTCCACCGGAAGGGCGCAGCACATGACAGATCTCCTCAAAAGAGCTGATCGTCCCCGGATGACAGATTGCAATCGAGCTTATTAATTGGGTTTTTGCAAGTGCGCGCAGTTGATGGGATAACCGTCACAGAGTTTTCGGTCATATGATGTCCACGCACGTGACTTAAAAAACGTATACTGGAAGGGTCCGTGGGAAAAGCGCGCCATGTTTCCGTTCGCGGGAACCCCTTATATCTACACGCCGCACATGTCGAGAAAATCAGAGGTGCTCCTGGGTTTTGTTCAAACGTGGATACAGCCGGCACTTGAGCTGAGGGCCAAGTCTGGCTTTCAGGTACACAAATCTAGAGGGAAAATTGTTTCAGACATCGCAAACTAAAACTATATTTCGTGTCAATATTTAACAAATGTGTCCATTCTAAAGCATGTAATCTTGACCGAGATCACGTTTTCGTTTAACCTGCGCTATTTTTGTCCCATGCTAGGTGTCTTGTTATTCACGCTGATTGAGGTTGTTACTCAGAAAAACAGCTTGACCGTAAACAAACGTGGTAGAAATGTTCACACCACAAAATGTTCCAAAATCAAGGCGTGGCCTAGCGATCTCCACGTTTCATGTGTGATGGTATATCTGAAGTGGCATGCTTCACACAACTGAAAAAAACAGTTTCACTAAGAACAAAAGAGTTACGAAACATGCCCTTCCAGGCTTGTCCATTTTCTTATCCATTGTCCCTGGTGCCCACGCCGCAGCATTCACTAGCCCACTCTGGGAGCAGAGCTGCTGTGGTGGATGTCTCGTTTTACAGCCAGCTGTCAATGGATGCGCGGCTTCCTGTCGACAACACCCTGCCTTCCTTTCATCCCTCGCCCACCCCGTCCCACTCCCTTTATCCTCACCCCTCCCACCACATTTCTCCCGTGATTGCTGGTGAAGAACCACTTGGGCGTTTTGTCCCCGTCGTGGGTCTGTTTGCGCCCACCTTTTTGGGCTCTCCGTCCTGGCCCACTCGACAATGTTTGCTAGTTCGGGGCGCCATGCCGCGGGTCATTCAACGCGCTGTTTTCGGCGAGCAGATTGGTGGAGGTCGATGTAAATAGTCATGACTATTGACAAATGCTGTTTGAACTCGCTGGAGCACTGGCGATTGAAAACATTGGGCAACGACGGAATCGGTTGCTGGCAATAATCATGCCATAGTCTTGAATAACAACTGATGTGTGAGTCTAATTTTCGTCCTAGCGTGGTTTTTAAAATAGTAGCTTGAGTGGTTGGAATTATTTTCTTTTAAGTTACCAACCGAGGCCTGCTCCATCCTCGGTCGTTCCACTGCACACGCCTTTGCCCATCCTCAGCCACCACTGCGGAGGAAGCGACCTGCAAATACGCCCCGCATACTTCTGTGTGGCGCGCGGGTTGGTGGGGCCCACGAGCTCAAGAGGTTGGCAAACAGTGGGCGGATGTTGACCGACCACTTCAGCGCGCCGGCACCGGGCTAAAACGTCTCGGACGAGTACCCTGAAACTCTCGGAGAGGATTAAAGCGCCGTCGAGAGGAGACTCGACCTGTCGGCGAAGCCCTGCTGCGCTCAAAGAGCTGGACGAACGGAGCGTGTCGTCAACACTGGCGTGCTTCACGTTCCAACCCCGGCGTCTCTTACAGCGGGCGTTGCGTTTCTGCTGCCCGCTGGTCTGTTCTGTGTGTCGCAACACTCGCCGGGGTCTGCTGACCGACGCCGGGGCTGTTTGGTCCCCGTTCTGTGTCTGAGGCCGAGATTTTCTGTGTCGGTTGGCCCATGTGCGACCGTGTGGGGTAAACGTGGATGTTTGGGTTGCGGTAGTCTGTCTGCAGCGTTGTCCCACCCACTCTTAAGTTCATTCAATCGTCATACGGCCTCTAACTGGCTCTGTGGACCGAAAAACAAACCACGTGACCAAACCACGTGACGCAAAAGCCAAACCACGTGACATCCTGTAAGTAAACACCGAGATACTGCGCTGATTTCTTCACCGTTATATCAGGACCCTGCATCACAGCTTCTACGCCTGCGACAGCCAGATGCCGGCAACAGTTGAGCCGTCGCACCGTCGCGGGTTCATTTGGCAAACGCATGGCGGAGGTTCATCGCATCTGCTCTGTACACGGCGCGACTTCGGCACATTTCCCGCAACGTGCCGCACAACTCCAGCAATCCAACATCACTGCAACAGGCTATACTCGAGGCAAGGGTTTACGCATCATTTCACAATCGGGGGAGGGGGAGGGGCAGCTAAAAGATCCTCTGACAGCCGAGTTTAGCGCACCTCAGGCGCGCACAAATCGTTGCATGACCTAAAACAACACGGCATATTCGCAATCATTATGATTTTTCCGTGTCGACCTAAAATCTTTAAATGTTAGCATTTAATCGCGTAAGCATGAAACGCATGCCATAAATTGGTGAGGTGGAAGGGGAGGGGGGGGGGGGGCACGGGGCCCCGTGGGCCGCTATATGCGTGTGCCACTGGCTCGAAGTTGTACGCGCGCTCTCCCGTTCGTGATACCTTCCGCGCGGTCTTTCGTTCATGGTTCCTTCCGCGTGCCCTCTCGTTCCTGATCCCTTGCGCGTGTTCTCTCGTTCGTGATCGCTTCCGCGCGCTCTATTGTTCGTGATCCCTTCCGCGCGCTCTTCCGTGCGTGATCCCTTCCGCGCGCCCTCCCGTTCGTGATTTCTTCCGCGTGCTCTCTCGTTCGTGATTCTTTCCGCGCGCTCTCCCGTTCGTCATCCCTTCCGCGCGCTCTCCCGTTCGTGGTTTCTTCCGCGTGCTCTCCCGTTCGTGATTCCTTCCGCGCGCCCTCCCGTTCGTGATTCCTCCCGCGCGCTCTCCCGTTCGTGATCCCTTCCGCGCGCTCTCCCGTTCGTGGTTTCTTCCTCGCGCTCTCTCGTTCGTGATCCCTTCCGCGTGTGGCGTGCGCGGGACGGCGAGGCTCCTCGGCAGCCCGCCATGGACTACTCAGACCGCCGGCTTCTGTATAAATAAGACATTACGAGGAGCGGCTGTCGGTGCCTGCTGGGCCGTCTTGCTGACCCCAGCTTACTGACGAATGATTGGTGTCGGGTGCTGACCTCGGTTCCCGGTTCCTCCCTCATCCCCGCGGTGAGGATGGGGAGGGGGTAACGCACGCGACCAGCAAACTCTTCATGGTCGATTCGTGGTGTTTTATTGGCCATGGGTCTACGCGTTGCTGGGATGTTATCATGCTTGATCTCCTTAAGACAGTGATAAAAGTTCTCAATGATGAATTAATCTAAACGTACGCACGTGATACGTTCTGGGAGCAGAAAATAACATTTCACTGGTAGGTTTGTTTCAACTGACGATGGAGCAGCGCACGAACTAACAGCAATCAGCTGCGAGCTAAATAAAATCTGGTCTGTAGATATCACCGTTCGCCAACATCGGAGAAAGTTTCATTTTCCAGGTATGACTTTTCATGGAAGGAATGCGCATAAAATCGCAGTATGATGAGTTCCCGTGCTGAAAGTAGCCGACTTTCAGCACGCCGGGATTTACTGGTTAAACGATGCTGTTACGCAGTCATTGGCATATGTTACGAGAGCGCTCGACGTATCAAAGCGGTGTCCATGCTCGTTCATTTTCAGTATGAGAACTCGCCCTACCAAAAAACCTCAGGCGTATTTTTATTTGTATGAAGTGCCGACTAAGTTGTGACTCCATCTCGGCAGTCGTGTAACTATGCTAAGAGAGCGCTCATCCTGCAGTCGATGCTGGTTTGCGTCGAGTTATCTGTGAGTGGACTTCCAACCACACAAAGCAGACGTTCTCACCATAACGCACGTTACGGCTCGTACGCGTGTCCTGAATGCTCTGTGAATGTCGATGGCTGACATGTTGTCTTCGCATGTGCATCCACACTTCCCCGTTATGGGAATCTAAGCATCTCATACGTAGCTCACAAATTTTCCTAACGCAGCCACACAATACCACTTATCTTTATATCTAGGTCCTCAAGCGGCATTCTCCCAAGCCTCAACGCCGCGCCGTCTTTCACCCGACCAACGCTTCCCGTTTTCCCGCCCCATTATGTTAACAAATGGTTATGTTTATCGTCTAGATGTACCGGCTCATCGCCCTAAAATTTGCGCATCAATAGAGCGAGGTCAAAGTGCCACAACAGTTTGGCTCCGGGGGAACGTTTAAGGCGTATCTGACCGCAGATGCTCGGCGAGCTCAAAAAACACCATTATAATCACGCTGAATCACTCTGTGGCTTCCGTTAATCAATGCCAGGTGCTGCCAACGCCCCTCGGAAAACTGTCTCAGGACGTGGCATAACAAATCGCGCAGATTTTCCGTCAATTAATTTTATTGTCCAGTCACGGAAAAGAGATTGGAGCCGATTTCAGAGGAGGATTTTTTCCTAAATAAGTAGACGGACACAACGTATTTTTGTTCAACTCCGTCCCCACTACGCTTATTGGTCTAAAGTAAAATTCAGGTACGATGGAGGTCGAAGCTATCCAAATGTACGAAGACCTACGTCTACGACCACACGTATCCCTGCAAGCAGAATCTTTTCACTTAAGAAACCGTTTCGCCGGCGTACCACCCCTCACCAGTGAGCAGTTCGGTCACGGAGAATCGGCTCTGATGACGACCAGATGACGTCACCGCCCCTCACCAGTGCGCCCTTCGGTCATGGGGATTCGGCTCTGATGACGATCAGGTGACGTCACGTCTATTTTGGACGGCTCTTTACGGCGGCCGTATTCAGTTTCCCGGCGTCTTTATGAGTCAGTCGTCATCGCCGCCGCGCACCTGTCGTCCCCGACAGCCGGTCCGTGTCCGCTGGGGGGAGGCGTTACAGAGATCTTTGGCACGCGGCTGAGGACACATTTAAAAGGGGAGATGACACAGGATTTTCGCCACGCACGGATGTGCGCACTAATACTACAGAAACGTGACGTTGGCCTGATATCTGTACGTGGCGAAAGTCCTGTGTCATTTCCCTTTTTACCAAAGAATCAGGGGATCTCAAATTGAGACAAGGCCCCACACACGGTCTCGGAGAAGCCGCTCACCCGGGATAATGCTGAAGGCGCCTCTGCCGCACATCTTCAGCTGCCCTGCTCTTTTGCCTCGGTCTGGTTCAGGCTTTTTCGTTTCTGATGTTCCTGAAGTTCTTATAAGCATTGCCATATATCGTTTCATTATGGTGCCCGCTGTTTGTCGTGCATCGAGTTGCCTTTGCTCCCGTACATGGAAGGACGGACAAAGACCACACCAGAGAAAAGTGGTGTGCGGGCGTCCAGGTCAACGTGTTCTATGTAAAGTGGCATAAAGGTATCTTGAAAGCATCAAATGGCTCTCGGCCTTCCAATAGATTATGTAATTCTTGCGAATGCTATGGAATACTACGCAGGGGTTTCGATTGAATATTATTTCGAATCTGTATGAATATTTTTTTCTTGGCTCGTTTTTGCCATTTTTCTACGCCGTAAACTGGCTCAGACCTTTCCCTCTTATGCAATTTTTGGATTTTACCGCTTATTTGTACTGCACACGGCCCGCGGTATGCAATGATAACCATGCGCATACATGCGTAGGGTCATCATCATACAACGCTGGTTCCAAAACGTGCCTGGAGAAACCAATGCCCACGATCGCGTGATTGGAAAGGCGATACGCGTTGTTAAGCAGGTGGCCGCGGAGCCCTGCGTCAGCTGTCACGTCGGGTCAGCACGCGCTGACCTCTCGCTGCATCGTGCCCTCCAGCCGCGCGGCTCCTTCACAACAACAGCGCCGAGACGCGACAAAAAGGGTTGGCGCCACGGGGGTTCGATCCTGCGCCTCCACATTTACAACGCCGGCACGCTCCCGCTGACCACCGGCAATCAGACGCTGCGGCGGGAGGCATGACTCGGCGGTTCTCAAACTCGGCTGCGACTTCCGCGCCCGCTGTGCCTCCGTCCTGTTCGCTGTCGCCGCAAATCGACGCTGTCATGACCGCGTTTGGATGGATGACAGCTCTGGAGAGGCCTATTTACACAGGGTATTGCCGGTTGGTTTCTGCGGCGGCCGCCGAACAGCCGCGTCATTGTCGTCATCCGCTGGTAAAATTAGATCAGCACCCGATCGGATCCGGAGGGCTCAAGTTTAGCTTATTGATTGGCTTTCCCCGTAAGATGGATAGGCGGGGCGATATGGCACAGGCGTGGGCAGCCTACCTGATTAGTAGATTAACATCAACTAAGATCGGTCCTGCAGTAGATGATGAATTGCATGCTCGACGCGGTTTAAGCACGATATGATCCTTATGACCTGATAATGGTCTTTTTATAGCCTTTTCATGAACCAGATAAGCGCCACCACGACAGCTTATGTCTAGTGCAGACTGGCTCCCTCTTTGATCGATGACATTATTGCATGTTGCTCCAGCTTGGTAAATGTTCTACACTGACTTTACACTGCATGCAAAGCTTATCCCAGCCCGCGGCCTCCCATTGGCCAGCGTGCCTTTTGTTCTCACGGCGGCTCAGATTTCCATTTGCCTTCTGCTTGCATCGTTATCTTCGCTGCACAGCCTCCCCGGGCTGCATCCCATTACAACTGCGCTGCCGGCGGACACGCGCACTGTCAATCATCTCTGTTGCATGCAACGGGGGAGCAGCGCAGAAAAAGCCGCGACGCGCCGTCGTGCTCGCCGAGAATACAAGCAATGTGGTTTTCTAGAACTGCCATATCTTCTGCGGTTCCCGGAGCTGCCATATCTGCCGGTGAGCTGTAAAGCCGTTGATGTTTTGCCCCGGTCGGAAAGAGGCTGTTTGAGTCTGGAAACTATGGCTTTCGGACAGCTTGCAATATTTCAAGCTCGGTTGCGGAGGCAGAATAAAGGCCATCAAGATTGATTTGGCATGGAGCAGCGGCAATTTGTCCAATCATGACCGGATAACAATCAGAAATGGTCTAGTTTGTGGGGCTGCGGTTTGCCAAACGAGAGACGTACGCCCGTCACTGATGTAAATGTACGGCCGCTGAAACATGACCATCTGTCTCTTAATGACGCAATGATGGCAGAAACGCACTGGATGGGTAAGTAACGACGGGATGTGGTTGAGGAGATGTGCAACGCGAGTTCAGGAGCTGGTAGCTTAGAAGCTGGTTTAGCATTACATCTTTGGAGGATGAAAAATGGAACATATAGCTCGCAAGCTATGACATCGCTGCGACCTTTCATGAAAGAGCATGCCATAAAGTTCACAAACTTTCCAGCACTGTCCTGAGGAACTTAACCACTTTATACCGGGCAGTTCCAGCCGTACGTAATCAACCGGAACGAATTGAACCCACCCCTGCGAGGGTTTAGGGGGAACATCACACTGCAGTTCCTGACTGTGTTCCGAGCGTTTCTCCTTACTTCATTCTGGGCCTTCTCGTATTTGGATGGGCACGAACTTGGACGGGCATGCAAATGAGCAATGGCCTTTCTGCAGGACCGTGCATCTTTTGCAATCCCGCACTCAGCAATTGTGCAACATGCAAAGAAGGGTTCGTTCGGAAGATCGAGTGTTCCAGTAATGCAAAAGGCTTGTAGAACCGCGCATTTTACGTAATCCTGATTTGGCCAAGAGGTTGGAAAATTGGTGCTGTGCCAAGCGAGGTTATGTGGTGCCGGTTTATTTGCCTATTCTCAGTTCGTACGTCTAAACTCTTTAATTGGATGAATTTCTGGTATCGGCGCGCAGGTTAAGCAGTATTCCTTGCGCGAGACTTGATCCCACCAGCCGATCGCGAAATTCCAGGTCAACGGCAGAATAAAAAAACAAACTAAAAAACACGGCAAAAGTCCAACGCGCTGTCATGAGAGACACTGTCCGTTCTGGCGTCACCTGACCTTCAACGTGGTCGGTGCCACCGGCTACAACGCACCATACTATTTTGGTAGTCGAAGTACGACACTTCCGGCGTTTCAATGCCAGGCTCAGTTATCAGTTGATTTCTCACCGTGCACCTAAGCTCTCCTGAACGGAGGATGTCCGCATCAAAGTGGCACGCGCTGATAAGCAGCGACTGCGCTGTCTCGTTAGCGCCGTTAGCGCGATCTCTCGCTGCCATCCATCATTCCCAGGGAGTTTTTCGCGGCGTGCGTGGATTCTGCGGTGATTTGGGAGAAGGGCACAGTAGCTACATCAGGCGGGCGGGAAGGGAGGACTTCTTACTTGTAAATGCAATTCATCCACATCGGATCACTTAACATTTGACTCACTGAATCTATATGCCGATAGCCCTACTTTTATACGACTGTTTTGCTGACTTCTCTAATTGTTGGCGACCTGCACGACCATATCAAATGTTTCATGTCGTTCGTGCAGGACTGCACTGAAATGTTTGGACTTGTTCGGCGCGAGACAGCGGCCAACTGTGGTACATAAACGAAGCGGGTTGTAAATGAGCGATTAACCGGGTTGTTTTCAAACGTCTCTCGACTTTAACGTTGACTGGCACGACGACAAAATCTTAATGTTTGTTTTTCCGATGGGCTCCCTGCGATTTACGGGCAGTTTGATGCGTTGAGTGGCCGTTAAGGATGGCTTCCGCGATGTTGGCTCCAGCTTTGCGCCGGAGAGGTAAACAATCGCTGCTTGCGTTCATTCACACCGCACAGAGTTCAAAAATGGCTCAACGTCTGGATTGGATGTCTTCGAGAGGACTTCACTGTGCAACAAGGCACATGGGCTCGTCCGTAGATGCAGGAGAGGTCGGGGAGGCATCCTGGCCAGCTTTTCAAGAATATACATATTATTTCATATGGGATTGCATGACAAGAAAAACCTTAAGAAACCGCGATGTCCGCCCAAAACTTCCATGGAGGCACCATAAAGGACGAAAACAGTGTCGGAAAAACACCAAAGTTAAGAACAATGTTTATCTCTTTTTCCTTTTGCACCGTCAGGATATTGATGCCAATTGCCTACACACTTGGGGCCAAGGGGCCCGTGTTTCACCCCCTGTGCACTAGGCCAATTCGTTTTCTGCCCAGAGCATGCATACGTACCGTTGTCTTCCGCCCAGAGCATGCGTGCATACCGTCGTTTTCTGCGCGGAGAATGCGTACATATCGTCGTTTTCCGCCCATCGCACGCGCACATACCGTCGTTTTCTGCCCATCGCACGCGCACATACCGTCGTTTTCCGCCCAGCGCACGCGCACATACCGTCGTTTTCCGCCCGGCGCACGCGTGCATGCTTACATTTACCCTGCCACATTCCCCTCGGAGCCATCTATTTGCTGGGCCCCGGAGGTGAGCTTAGCTGATGGATTCCCTCGTGCTGCCGGCCGCGGGGATCTCAGCGATCCGTCAGCGCTGGCGGGTCGGTGATGACGAACAAAGCATTGCTCTTACGTGCTTTGTCTTCGCGCTTGGCGTGTCCAGAGCGAGGGCCTGCAGGCGCGCGCGACGCACTGATATGGACACAAGCAGGGTTCCGGTGTGGTTTTAGATAATGTTCAGGAGAATGAAGTCGCTTTGTTCGGTGTTTTGTGCAGGGTAGTTTTAACACCTGCAAGTGATTTGGGATCTCCGATCGTCGCTACGCACGGAGAGCCATGGATATTTCAGTTGAAGCCAGATAAGGCAGATGAACAATCGGCATTGCATAATTGACAACATTTGCGTCATTCTGCTTCTACTTGGATCCTGGATCCAAGTAGAAGCAGTAGGCAGTAGGCGTCCTGGATCATGTAGTCTTAGATCAAGACCAAGTCAAAGAGTCGTCTCATAATCAAGGTTCTCTTTGGTCTGAATAGCAAACAAGTTGGAAAAATATGTATTTTTCTTTTCAGAGCTTAGTCCATGTCGTGCTGCGTCCTTCACCCGCACCCGACCAACACTGTACGTCGCGCGTTGTCACGTTTAAGCCAGGAAAGTGGGAGCGGGGGCGGGGGGGGGACAAAAAAGCCCCTCACCAGCTTTGGAAAAGCATATCTACTAGCTGCGGCCGTCTTGCTGCATGTCAGGAAACGAGGCAAAGAGATCCCGCTTCCCATTGCTCTCCCTATTCTTGCCTCAGGGCATACATCGTCATGGCAATAAGGATGTACTGTCTCATAGCCTTTCTCCACCAGTCTACGGCGACAGATAAGTAGAAGACTTTCCCGTAACTCTTCCTCGCAGCCGCATGACTTCACAAGTTCATACTGGCTTTGTTGGCTGCGGGCTTAAATAATTCTACCGAAGTGCTTCCGTCGCCGTATGATGTATCTATCAAAATAATCCAACGGCCGTCGTAAGCGACCCAACTCAGTTCCAGGCCGGCTTTATAGATTAGGAACGTTGTTCATAAACGAAATTTATGGTCGGGCCGATTTTATCAGCGAACAGCGGAGGGGTGGGGGTGGGGGTGGGGGTGGGGGGAATGGTCAATATGGCGGGTGCATCAGCGCTTGGCTCGGTCAGTGGTTGGCTTGGTCAGGGCTTGGGACGGGGAGAACAGGCCTGAGTAGGTCCCCGTCCCATTGACGGTGATTGTTTGGGACGGGGAGAGTAGGCCTGAGTAGGTCCCCGTCCCATTGACGGTGATTGTTTGGGACGGGGAGAGTAGGCCTGAGTAGGCCCCCGTCCCACTGACGGTCAGTGCTTGGGACGGAGAGAGTAGGCCTGAGTAGGTCCCCGTCCCATTGGCGGTCAGTGGGACGGGGAGTGAGAGTAGGTGGGCTGTGAGTTGCTTTCTCTTGCGTCGCGGATAGTCAACAGGCGAAATATAAGGTATTGAAGCTGGGTGAGAGGATGAGGCTGTTGTGACTTTCTTAGCTCGACACCAAAAAGTGGATGACGCGACCTAGACATGGAGCACGTGTGAGTTTTAGGGTGAAGACATTTCCTGCTACGCCACCACGCGGGCCAATACGGGAAACTGGTCAGGCGTTAGTGGATGCACATATTCTTGTGACTTGAAATAAAACCAACTTTTTAATTGTGCTTCCTTCATTCAGTTCGTCGCAGCCTCTGACGTCAGAGAAGACGAATTCATACGACTGCCCACACGCGTTCCATTCATTGACCAAAGTGACGGGAGTAGTAGAGACTGTCATTCATACTGCACATTCCCTTTTACCAACTGTCTGCCGTGTGTGCTAGAATATTCCTGCAAAAGTTTTGGCTTGAGCGTTTGGCTCATCGGAAACCCGCTCCACGGCATGACAGCTTTATGGCGGTGCTACAGGCCGTAACATTGCCGTGCTGTCACCCGAACAAAACGGTGCAAATTTAACAATTTTCCGCTGCTTTATATCTGCTGGGCCGGAAAAGCCCTGAACTCCCAACTTTCACCTCGTTCCAGAAAAAGTCTGGGAATTTAAGTGGACCGTTCAACACATGGTCTCTGCTTTTAAGATCTTTCTTGAGCACTTGGCGTAAGGGCTAACACTTCGGTTTATGGACAGAACCACAACTGAAATACCACTGGGGTGAATTTCTGTTTCGGTGCCTTTTTAAAAGATTCAAACAAAAAAGCAATTTTCCCGAACGTAACTGGAGTGCGCACCCCATTCGACCCCAGTGGTGGTGACGCGCATGCTTCAGTTAGTTCTTAACACTGCGGTTTGATTACTAAAAGGAACACGCCACAGTTGTATCCGCATGGGGTTACGAGGTGGGGCGGCCAGTTCATATTCAGCAAATATATGTTCGCAATCATAACCTAACTAGGTTAAAATGAGGTCCAACGAGACCGCTTTTACATCGCTTTATGCTGTTTTCCATTTATATTGCCACTTGGCCATCACATGCCCTACCGTGATCATGTCTAGCGTGCGCCGCCCACCCATGCTTTGTCGTTTTCCATACACTTAAACATGAAGCATTTCGTTTCATGTCGAAGCACTCCGAAGATCTTGCTCGAAGTACCCAGCACCTGACTGGGTGGATCCCCGCCCAGACCATGCCCTGAGCACGCCTCTGACATGACCTCCCCAAGCCGTGCCCTGAGCACGCCTCTGACATGACCTCCCCAAGCCGTGCCCTGAACACGGCCCTGGTATGACCTTCACAGGTCGTGCCCTGAACACGGCCCTGGTATGACCTTCACAGGTCGTGCCCTGAACACGCCCCTGGCATGACCTTCACGTGTCGTGCCCTGAACACGCCCCTGACATGACATTCGGACTGCCCTGAACACGTCCCTGGCACGACCTTCGCAGACCGTGCCCTGAGCGCGCCCCTGGCATGACCTCGGCGTCCCACCACAAGATGTCCGCCGGGCAGGCGCCTGTCCCGCCGTCTGAGTCAGGACCGTATCTCAGTGAGGCGCCTTTGTTCGGGCCGCCCCGTCAGCTGAAAAGCCCCCGCCCCGCGCCCGCCCCCGCCCCCGGCCCCGCCGCCGCCTTCGGGCCGGCCTGCTAAACGCCCTGCGGGCTCAATGGACCGTGAATGAGCTCGACCCTCGCCAATCGCGGTAAAAATCGACGGCTGATACTGGATGCGAGTAGGCTGGGGGTTCAACGGGCGGATTGATCGCCCGGTCTCGTCCGTAAATTCGGTGCCTCGCGGAGGCCCGGCCCGGCGGCTGGAACCGTCACTCAGGAGATGCGATCAGGTTGGAGCACGCCGTGCTCAGGCTTAAGGTAAGGAGCTTGTTTTGATCTCTTGGTAGTAGGATGTGGGTATTGCATGACTGTGCTGGACCAGCAACAGCTGAGGGGAATATTTGCACTGCGAGCTTGGAGGGGAGGTGTGAGTAGGACAAAATGGTTTGGCCTTCCTCTAAGATATCTCCAAAACGGGCTCCATTCCGAATTCGGGCCACTCTCTCCTCAAAGTTGCTGGGAAAAAGGTGGCTGGAGCTCCTGTCACTGAATAAGAACACCACAACACCCATCATTGGAACGGCTCCACAGAAATGGTGCAAGCTCAAACCCACAGAATCTGTGACAACATCGAAAGAACCCCACATTATTTGCCACAAATATATCCAGTGTTTTTTATGGCGGCCGAAATCTTGGCGAGCCCAACGCACAAACACGATCGTTTCCGCTGGCGTGCGGCTGATATCAGCTGAGACAGCGCGCCGCCACCACCCAGCGCAGCTGCCTGCCCGCCGCGCTGTATCCACCCGG
>NW_023596805.1:5113673-5121173 GCF_011947565.3 Pollicipes pollicipes | reverse complement strand
ATCTGCAAGTTCCTGTGTGCAGATGTTTCAAATGCACCGAGTGCAAAAGCAGCCACAAAAAAGCAAAGCTTACACAAAACAGGACAGCGCGCATTCGGGCTCTTACAGCCCGCGTGCCGGAAGTGCGGTCAGGCACATTGCAGGAAGAGTCATTCCATAAAATTCCAAAAGCTGCTCACCCCTATAAGCTGGTTTCACTCGTAGGTTCGCCCTCTTTCGGTTTGCGTTCGCACGTGAAGCAGGTGCCTCGGGGCACCTCCGCCTCCGAAGATGCGCGCCGCACCTTCGGCAGCCGCGAGGCTTACGGAAAGCGCCCGAGGCGCTATAATTTCGGGCCGGCTGTGTCGTCCGAGTGCCGTTAAGATAAGCCTCGGCCTCCTGATGAGGGAACTTAAACTTAAGGTCGGGCATTAGCGCTGAATGGTGCAAGGGAAAATTACGCGCCGCATGTGGGTATTGTTCAAAAATATACCGGGGAAACGGGCTAGACTGAATGTAGTGGATGCAGGGTGCGAATCGCAGAACAACAATATCCAAGCATGATAACAACATTTACTTTGAGCTTAAGAATCTACACTTTTGCTTAGTCGCCAGGTAATGGACAGTTTTACCGTCATTGCGAACCGCATGAATTTTCCCCCTGAATAAACCTAAATGCAAACTGAAAACATGTATCCAAATACATTTATAATGGATAGCTCCAATCGAGCATTACCCATGACACCTCACAATGCAAAACTTATTTACGTCATTCACTTCCTGAAAGCCATCAGGTCTCATACGCACTGGGTCCGTTTTTGCTGTTTTTATACAGGCCCACCATTTTCAAGCGGCCTTTGGATATGTTTTGGGTGCTTAGTTGTACAGTGCAACGGCACTTCTCTGTTGTAAGGGATGCTCAGCCTATTCACAGTTAGCTGCAGAGAGGAGCTTTTTCCGTTGACTGGTTTTGTAAGCAGGGTCAGCGAAACTAACTTCATTCGCAAACGTCTTCATTACGCAACGCACAACGTTCTCGTAACGCTGAAAGGCTTACTACGCTGGTCTACGTTAGGCTCACACCATGCTTCCCAGCTGCATACTTTACGCCCACATATTTAGAACAGCTTGGGCATGCAGCTGTCCTTTGTATGTAAAATGCACGACAGCACAGCTGACGCTTTGCGGCAGCTTGTAAGAGCGCGCCGCAGTGCGGGAGGTCCCCATCCGTCTCAGGCGGAGGGGTATTGTCACAGAGCCAGCGGACGCCGTGGTAACTCATCCCTGTCACCTCGCGCTTGGCAGACGCGCCACCAGGCGTTCTGTTTCAAAGAACGCCGTTTTGCCGTTTAATCTGCCTTGGTGGTTTAACTTCTTTGATCAGTACCGCCGAATACCGAGCCAATGTAGCCTCAAATTGAGCACAAATACCAATTCAACCAAAACACTCTAAGTTTTTTCTCCGAGTCGCGAGCCCGTCCGATCATGTGACCTCTGACCCGCCTGTGCGCTGGTGACACAACGGAGACAGACGTGACGCGGCGAAGACAAACGTGGCGCGCCCGGCGGCGGATGCAGTGGCCAGGTGGGTGGTGCATAATTACGCGCGCTACGCTTGTTAGTCTGACGAATGCGCCATCCTGGGAGATCTCAACCGTAACGGCGTATGATCTGTTGCCATGGCGACCAGAGGACAATGCCCGCAGGCTCTTGGCGCACTGCGGGCTAGTATGCTTTCCAGCTAGGGTGCAGCCAAGGGAAGGCCCAAGGGGCCCCGAGCTCCTACTAGGCTTGGATTTTTCCGTTTTTCACCATTTAAAGCTCCCAACAGAAGTTGAAAGATCGGCATGACTGGTACTCAACGAGCTTCGGTACCCTTTCTTAAGAAAACGCTGGCTGCCCCCTGCTTTCCAATGGACAGTCTGCATGAACAAGCTTACGGGCTACACACTGCCGTGGATTTCACCATCGACTAACACAGATGCTCACAGCCAATTAATGGTAGCTTACGCTTGCGTATAGGGGTGGTTATCTGTGGAGTGCTGTAGAGACATTTATGAGATGAGTAGATGACCTTTGACGCTCTCGGTAATGATCAATGCCGCGTTCAGCAATGATCTTTGCCACACTCGGTAATGGTCTTTGGCGCTCGGCAAGGTCTTTGCCGCGCTCCGTAACGGTCTCTGCCGCATTCGGCAATGGTCTTTGCCGCGTCCGGAAACGGTCTTTGCCGCGTCCGGAAACGGTCTTTGCCGCGTCCGGTAACGGTCCTTGCCGTGCTCGGTAACGGTCCTTGCCGTGCTCGGTAATGGTCCTTGCCGCGTCCGGTAGCGGTCTTTGCCACGCTCGGTAACGGTCTTTGCCGCGCTCGACTCGGTAGGTAGGCATGCACTTATTTCCACATGCTCAAACGCATTGGCTTTTCAAGATCTTTTTCCATCTTCTTCCAAGGTAGGAACCGGAGCACTCGCTCCCTCTCAGTTCCTGTCTGAGCGTGCACCCACAAGTCACCCGACGCCAATAACGATCACGTTCTGATGGGGCCTCTCGACGAGGGGCCACTATGTCGTGATGCTTATCACACAGCTATCAACCGAATGGGCATTCGTGATCCATTCCGGTGCACTTTGCAGGATAGCATGACGGAAATGAAGGAGCGGCAACCTCCTGTTTTCGTGGCTGTCAACGACCATCGATTGTGGGGAAAGCAAATCTGGATTTAAGCTGCTGGATATTAATTGACAGCGAGAGAGATAGTGTTGACTGGTTGGCAATGAGTGTTAAGTCAGATTCCACTAGAGCAAAACATGCCGTGTGAACAACGGAATGTCTGCTGAAAATGCACGTTTGGTAATACCAAATCCACGCAGCGAGAATTCTCGTGGGGAAAAGGCGATACAACTGACATTGATACACACGGTCATAACCACGCACGCGGAAATGTCATGTTGCGAGTATGGAAGCATCTATACATGATCTAGCTTCAAACACGACTTCAGGTGTTTTGATAAGTCTGTTGGTAATTCATAATATTCCCCTGTAACATCATTCATTCAAATGTTCCCGGCACCGCAGCCCAATGACCTCCTGCTTAATGTTGCCGTGAATCCCGCCAGTCCGTCTCGTGTTCTAATGGGCTCCATTGATCATCGATCGGCTCTGTTTAAGCGCATGCCGCTCACTGACTGACAGAAGCAAGTTTCGCTGTCGCGCTGCCGCACCGCGGCGACGTCTGACAAGCCAGCCTGTAAGGCAGGCAGCTCTTGGACGATTTGTCAAAGTGTTCGGCGTTGATGTTGCTCAAGGCGGCTTACACATATGTCTGCGACTGTGCCAGTGGAGGGAGTCTATTGGCAGTTTTGCCAGATGGAGGAGTACTGCGGATGTTTTCGTGACTTTATTGGTGGAATTGACTCATTAGTGGGTATATGAGCATCGTTTGTAAGGAACGTAGTTTTCAGCACTCTCCTGGTTGAATATTACACTATTGACAGCCCCATCGCACTACAGTGGTATGCGTCACAAAATGGGCAGACATTCGAGACGGATTGAATTACATCTTTTCAATTTCATAACTGTCATACAACTCCATGTTTATCTTATTTTTATTTGTATCTTACTTGTCTCATGTTTTATTTGTGTCATTATACCACATTCACCATCACAATCTCATCCAGCTGACTTCGCTCAAATTCGATTGCATTTTCGGCCGTAGCGCCGCGATAAATATATTCGAAGAAAACTCATCAAAGCGGAAATCCTACCGTTGCCCCACATCTTCAAAAGCTCAACAGTATACGGCTAAGAACCAAAATAATCCACCACGTGCAAGAAGAAGTAAGCTGAAAAGCCTTTCGGCACGCCTTATCTTTTCAAAAAGGAAGATACGGTGTGCCGGAAGCATGCCCTTATCTTTTCAAAAGACTACTGCTAGCAAAACTACACGTTAAGTCACTACATACCGGAAAAAAACGTTATCTGCAAAAGCGTCTGAAGCCAGTGATGATCTCTAAGAGCGGCAAATCACAAACCGCTCGTAAATTACTGCTGTGCCATCCACCCAGGCTGCAGTTCCACACGCCGGTCCAGGCATCCCACCAATGTCCGTTCCCCGCACGGAAGAGCCCGGCAGCCCGCGCGAACCCCGCGGCTCATTTCAGCACGGCCGCGTAACGAGAGCCCTAATGGCTGGGGACAGCAGGACCCTCCCCCGGTCCCGTAATAGGCGGCAGGGACGTCAGGTATGCACGGAACGGGCTAGTGAGGCCACGCCGAGGATGCGGACCGGTGACGTCACTTCCGGTCGCGGCGCGGTGACGTCGCGTCAGGCCACGAGATGGGAACGGCAGGGGACGTCGCGCGACAAGGCGACGTGCCAGGGTGACGTGAATGTCACGTGGCGGCACACCACGTAAAGTGACGTGGAGGTGAGGTCATGCCACTGGGAAGTGATGTATAGGTCTCGTCATATCGTGGGATGTGACGTAGAGGTGACGTCACATCATGGGAAATGACGTAGATGTGACGTCACGTCAGTGTGCATTGACGTAGAAGTGATGTGTGTGATCGTATGACCACAGTCGTGTTACATGTATGACACATCGTGTGGTGACCACATCGTGTTACATGTATGACGCATCGTGTGGTGACCACGTCGTGTGGCATCATGGCACGAGAAGTCCCATGACGGTTATCACGTGACATGTGACGCAATGCGTTAGTTTCGTCCTTGGCTGGATGTGGGTATCGTCTCTGTTTAGGTCTGCATGCAATACGTATGCTGGTGTGGCAGGAAAACATCACATGTGTGGCATGCATGACATGTAAGTGTTCAGTATGATCATGTGTGCACTTCCTCTACTGCCTGCGTTTTCTGTGATGACAGAGTGCTAGTCCATGGGACATTCGCGCTATTTATGTGCAGCACAAACAGCCTGAGTGCCGCGAAGAGAAGGTTAAGTCCTTTACGTCGGTCATGAATCGCTTCCAAGCCCATATGTTCCATGATTAATGGGCCCAACGGCCGGTCAGTTGTCGTCGGTAGTCCAACAGCTCCGAAAGCACGAAGTAGATCGCAGCCGTTTGTGATGTATGTGGTTCTATTCCGGTCCGACCAAAACTTATATGAAACCTAGAGGCACTCAGCTCTGCGGAATAATTTTTGGTTCATTTGCGATGACTTTCCTCTGAGGAAAGATTTCTGAAGAGCCGCCAGCTTTGGCAGTCAGGTTCTGTAAACAATCGGACCGAAAATACACCGTTCACTTCGCAGGCCTTAATTCATTAAGGTATTTCAAACGCTTTCTGGAAGAGGGCCAGGCAAGCGATGAACAGAACAAGGTTTCAGCCAAAACGCGCATCGAGGTGTCAAACCGCTATGTTGAAATGGGGGTCAGTTGGTTCCCATTTCAACAGTGGCCTACAGTGGCCTCGTAACGCTGGAACATGTTTTCGAAACCGCCGCCCGCAGCTTTGCAAATTGATGCCGCTTTTGATGTCCTTCCAGGTCGCTATTCTTATCAATGGCTAAGTGATTGATATGACGCACCAAATTGTATCCGCCTTTTTGACCGCATAGACGCATCGCCCTATATACACATGCATTCATCGCATCTGCATTTCATGCCGCCATCCTGCCATTATATCTCCGAGCGCATCAGGCATCTCACAAGCCTATGCCAAGCCGCCTTCGCAATTCATGCTCCAGTAAATATTCATCGGGTTAACTTATCAACGTGCCAGTGCGGGCGTCGTTTGCATGAAACGCATCCCGCCCGAGCAGTCGTGACCCGCGAGCAGAGCAGGCGCTCCGCCCCAGGGACAGTGACCTCAACACCCAAGATGGTCTGTCGGCCCCCGCTGGCGCCACCACTCCGTCGTCCCCCTCGCGCCCCCTCCCCCTCCCCCCGCCGCACTGACACCCAGAGCAGCTGCCGCGGCGCATCTCTTCTCGGGAGTAAGGTGCATCGCGATGAACCCTGCTCTTAGGCGCGTCCAGAAGACCGGTTCGAACCGCGCGGCGGGGGGGGACTGAAGGGTGACGGGGGGAGGGGGAGAGGAGGCACTCGACATAACACATCAGCCCGCAAGAAAGCTTTTAGCGTTTGATCGGCGCGGGTTTGCGACGAGTCGCCCGGCCGTGGCGCCATGGGCGGAGGAGGCGAGGCGAACGGGTCGGCCGACGCGTGCTACTTAGGCACGTGGACGACCTCGGTTATCTGCGACTCCTCGTCAACCAACAGTCGGCAGGCGCCCACCTTGGAGGTACATCATCCTCGGATCGTATCCTTCATGAAAGTAGCTCATTGGCGGACCGCATGTATTGCCTTCGAAAACTCATCCGCCTCAAGATATCAAACGTCCTTCATGCCCCCGCCTCACTCCGCCCCTGGTCGTCAGTCACGTGACCTCGACGATGGACGCGATGGCCCTCCCGTCGGTCAATAATCATAAATCAGCGGCCCGAACGCGTCCGGCCCTGTCGCCCCGACATGCGGACCCAGTCGTCGTAAAACAAGAGCGCTCAAGCTCTAACGCCCTCGCCGCCTGAGCGAACCCGGTGCCCATGATCTTCGACTGAATTAAACGCGATGCTCTATAGATGCTTATTTTGGATTCGTCTGATGCTGTGGACGATTTCGTATTTTAACCCGCTGGGCGCTGAGCAATTTCAGATCTCTTTGATTTGGGCGGCCATGTATCCCGAAGTCCACCTTTGAACAGAACACGCCACACCCCCTTCGCGCGCGTGGACTCACCCGCATGAAGTCGTGATGTGAGCAACGGCTAAAGGGGAGAGTACGGATCGAGCAATTTCGGCCTTTTTTCGACGAAATTGACTCCAAAAGCCTAGAGCCACTGACGTTCAAGGAGGGTTACGTCGGGGAAATACGACGCAGCAGCCTGAAGACGACCTTCCCTGGTCTCGGCCGGGGTAGGTCGCACAACTTCAATATTTCCTGACTGCGGCGGCGACGCTTTCGTGTGACGGACCGGCTTTAGCGACCGCCTGCCGCAGAGGTGATCCTCTGAACAGATGGGGAATGCAACAAGGTTTTTACCTCGTTTCTTGCCATACGCCGATAGGTTACGATATTTTCTTTAGGAGAAAGTGGAGCGCTGTCCCCCGCTCCTCTAGTTGTGTGTGTGTAGTGGGGGTGGGGTGAGGGTAGGGCTGGGGGTGGGTGGGGAGTGGAGTGTGGTCCAGAGCGTGTGGTTAAGACCGTATATCGTAGAGGGAGGAAGCCAAACTCGGTAACTTTTTGGGAACTTCTAGCATTCGAAGGATCGAAGAGGTAAGAGGACACGGCAACAAGTCGATATCCTTCCTTGTTCATTGACACTTGCCACAATACGCCATCATAACAGTGTCTAAACTCTGTCGTACATCAGCAGCCTAAGTCATGTAGAATTTCACGCAGGCACTCACAAAGCACGCACGAAGCCACTCAGTCATTTGACACCAGCCTATATTTCTTGAAAACGGCCTGGACTTTTCAAACACCGCGCACGTTGTCTCAC
>NW_023596805.1:5098819-5112733 GCF_011947565.3 Pollicipes pollicipes | reverse complement strand
GGCCATAAGGTGACTGACTGTGAACCGATCGATGGACCGGACTGCAGGCGTTTAACATCCTCACAACCCCATGGCACGAATAAATCTCTCTCTCCTCCTCTTTCTCCTCCCTCTCCCCTCTCCTCCCCTCCTCTCTCTCTCCTCTCTCCCTCTCCTCTCCCCTTCTCCCTCTCTCCCCCTCTCTCTCCCTCTTTCCCTTCTCTCTCCTCCCTCCCTCTCTTCCTCTTCTCTCTCTCTCCTCTCCTCTTCTCCCTCTCTCCTCTCTCTCTTCTCTCTCTCTCCTCTCTCCTCTCTCCTCCTCTCTCTCTCTCTCTCTCTCTCTCTCTCCTCTCTCTCTCTCTCTATACATTTCGTTCTTGTTTTTTTCTCCTCTTACATTCTCGCGCATATATATATATATAATATATATATATATATATATATATATATATGCTCTAGATCGCTTGAGAATATAAAAGAGTGCACGCGTTCTGCACCTGCCATGCTTTTCCACCGTGTGCACAATCTGGAGAATGCTCCGGGTATTCACGGAAGATCCACGCCTTCCGTGGAGCGCGTGAATGCGTGAACACTCTCATGCTCTTCCATCTTGATGGTGGCCTATGGAGGCTTGACGAAGATTCTCTGTTATTCCATGCTCCCAGCGCCGTCGCCGTTACCGACACTAAAGCGGCGTTGGTCACTGCCAAAGAGGGCTCATACCATACGTAGTCAGTAAACATATATTGTGCATTGATTCATTACATGGTTATGTTTTGCGGTACGCACGAATGATTACGAGTGAATAAGCCCTCGATTAAGTCGACCAGTCGGGAACAGCGGTGCAGTAGTTGAGAATATCACGCTGTCTTTGGGATTTAAAGAGGTGTTGGTCTGCTTGTAAATTAAACTTACCACTGCCGCCATAGGTTATGCAGACAATGCGGATGATTTTATCCTCAAGCTTGGTGCAACACAGCCATCCTGCTCTGGTCAGTGCAATGCAGCTGTACCCACTTCTCACCGCAAAACAGTGATGATGTACAATGCAGCTGACCCCACTTCTCACCGCAAACACGATGCTGCTGTACAATGCAGCTGACCCCACTTCTCACAGCAGACGTGATGCTGCTGTACAATACAGCTGTACCCACTTCTCACAGCAGACATGATCTGCTGTACCCACTTCCCACCGCAACGTGATGATACTGTGCAATGCAGGCAGTTTGTGCTTCCCATTAAGAATGCAATATTACCTATAGGGGCTGTGTCTTTTCCCAGTATTGTCTCTTGCAGTAATGATGCCGTGCTATCGCCCCTTTCGCCATTTGCTGCCGTGCCGGTGTAAGCCCCAACCCAGTGCCTCAGGACCCTGAATCAAAATCATGTCATCGTGTGACCCAGCGAGATACTAGGCCAACCATTAGGACTATGTGACCATTGAGACCATCCGACCATTGAGACCGGTCATTGAGACCATCCGACCATTGAGACCAGCCACTGAGACCATCCGAACATTGAGATCGACCATTGAGACGAACCATTGGACTATGTGACCATTGAGACCATCCAACCATTGAAACCGGCCATTGGGACCATCCGAACATTGAGACCGGCCATTGAGACCATCCGATCATTGAGACCGACCATTGAGACGAACCATTGGGACTATATGACCATTGAGACCATCCGACCACTGAGACCGGCCATTGAGACCATCCATGCCACCCAGCATTGAGACCACGGCGCCCATCTTCTCAGTAGCGAGACAGATGCTCCTCGTACTTTAACGTCGCTCGCGTTGCAGACCCATCTCCGCCTATGCCTCCGCCTCCAGCAGATCGCAGAGCCTCACTACTCCAGGTCGGCCAGGTTGCTGAAGCCGACGCCTCCCTCTTCCAGCCACGCCGCGGTGGCCATGGCTGGCTCGAACTCCGCCAGACGGAACTCGTGCGGCACGCCGTAGCCGCCGAAGAGCACGACACCCACGGCGGGGTCCTGGCTCGGGCAGCATGTGGCGGATGATCGGCGCCGACTCCCCGAGTCTCCAGACGGTGATGGAGGCGGGTGGTGTACTCGACGACGAAAGAGAGGAACTCTGTGGACGAGAGGATGCCGGGTGTCGACACAGAGCTTACCCAGATCATGCCGGACGGCCCAGTGAGCTCCACACCCGTCTTGGCGTTGTTCCATCCACCGATGGTGACGTAGTAGTCGTTGACGAAGCGCAACGTCTTGCGGAAGCGCACTGAGCAGTCGGAGATGGCGCGGCAGGCGATCGTCACGCGCAGGGTCGTCGTGGACGGCACACGGCGCAGCACGTACTGGCCGGCGGCCAGTGCGAAGACGGGGGTGTCCGACACGCCCTGCGGCGAGAAGAGCCAGGCGTCGGCCAAGTCGCGCTCCACCTTTAAGGATATCAGCTGCGCGGCAGGGGAGACGGTCAGGAGGACGGCGGCGGGAGGCGACGGCGGTGGTGGCGGCGCGGAGGCGGCGATCACCGGCGCGCCCGTCAGCCAGCCGAGCGATAGCTCGTTGTCGCACCAGGATAGCAGGATAATGCGGAAATTAGAGGGCGAAAGCAGGGACGGCCCAGTCGCGAGGGTGGTCTCATTTTCGCCAGCGGCGGAGGCGGCCAGCACGGTCTGGGTGACGCCAAGGCGGAACACGAAGCAGGCAGACGTGATGTCAACATCTTCGCAGGCGCGAAACACCAGCTCGCCGGCAGAAACGGACCCGACCTGCATCCTAAGCGAGCACACGGACGGCGCCAGGCGCTTCCAGTTCTTAGAGACGCTCTCCAGCATCCACGGCTGCCAGAGGGGGAGCCGGACGCCATCAGCGACCTCCCAGCGCGCGTCGGACAATAGGCAGAGCCCGCCGGCGCAGGTGAACCCTCCCGTCGGCGAGAGCAGCGCGCAGAAGGCGTCGGAGAGGCACGCGCCGCCGTTCCACCTCGCCAAGCACTCCGCAGCGCAGTACCCTCCGGGGGCGCAGCCCGCGGCGTTCCACAACGGGGACGTCGCCTCCAGCGCGGCGACTTCACCCCGCGCCAGCTCGACGAAGCTGACGCCGGGGGCGGCCGAGAGGCGCCTCGCGTTCGTGTCGAGCGGCGCGCACGGCGCCTCGGCGAACGTCTGGCAGAGGAGCCGACCCTCCGCCAGGGGTCGGTACTGCAGCGTGCGGCAGGCCGCTTCTCGCGCGCAGGACAGCAGGCAGAGGGCACGGCTGGCAACGATGACCTCCCGCAGAGACGCCACGCCCTCGAGACGGAGGTCGTGGCGGTGGGCGCCCCGCCCCAGGAAGGTCTCGATGTTGCCGAGGCAAGGTGTACACGTCAGCAGCAGCAGCAGCAGCAGACGCAGCAGCAGAAGAGACAGCATGACCCTCCAGCACTCCTTGGGTCGGTTTGGGGCGTTAATGCGTCAGCCCCCGACGTTATTATGCTTTTTTGATGCTCTTAAAAATTTCGCGCGCTTTTGATCTTCTCGGTTTACAGAGAAGGCAGAAGGCCGCAAGAAATGTGGCTACTTCTTAATTATGGCGTGATAATCGAATTCGTGGCCGCGCCGACAGCCAGTCTTCTCCCACGACGTTTTTTCACCGCAGCCGCTGAAGTGATGGAGAACAACGAGATACTCAAACGAACAACCCCGGCTTTTCGCGCGCGGGTGTGCTGGGACACACACGAATACGGAAAACCGGGTTCTCCGCAGGACAGCGCCGGGGCCAGGCGCGCCCGTCGATGGCTTCGGTCGGACAAGAACTGGCCCCCCCCGGTGGCGTCGACGGGACCGACAACCCACCTCCACCCCCTCCCCCACGGTGGCGCTGCCGTCGCGGTGAAGTCGTCAGCAACGTGCATGCCGTGTCGATACTGTGGTGGTGACGATGGTGTGGGTGTCGATAGTTTCGGTTTGCATGTGGGTTGGAGGAAGATCGTGGGTTAGGACAGTAGTAATAGCTATATTCACCGTAGAAAACACATGGAGGGTGGAGATACAGATGCGCTGATATTTTGGCAACATGCCTTTATCGAAACGAAAGGTAGAAGTATTAGAACGTACCCGGTCCCGTATTCGTTTCTTCTGCTATTCGTTTCCATAAAAGCAGGTTGCCGAAATATCAACGCCTCTACATTATCATTCTCCCGGTTTTTTCTGCGCGTAATAAAGCTATTACAACTGTCTCAACTGTGTGCATAATGTTCCTCGCAAATGCACTTAACAACTTACGAAAATCTTCAGTCTTGAAAATACAATGGACGGAGGTCGCTAGTCTTCAATATGTTTCAAAAGCACAATATGTCAATATCAAACATTGATTGGCTTGTTCTGGCACCCATGATCGGAAGGCCAGAAGCGTACCATAAAAGGTGTGTTCAATTCAAGATGAATTGATTTGTAATTCATGATTCGCATAGGTTTTATGAGTCGCAAGTGAATCAGCTCTTTCAGATACCTTTGAGCGGTGTATGATTGATCCAATCAATGGTACTCCTACACTGAGTTGACTTCAATTAAACGAGTCAGCGAAGAGACCAAATTAATTGATTGAAGGCTGACGTCTTAAAACATATGAATCGGCATGCAATCATTATCATCAGTACCGTAAAAATCATTATACATTGGCGGTAAACAAATGATCTATCAGTTAATACGCATTAAAATTACCATGCACACAATGAATGCTGGAAAATCCATACTGAGTCGATTCAAATACGGAAATGATGATTTTAAGCAGAACTGAAACATTAAACTGGGATATGACCCGACAATAAATTGATTTACAACCGGCAAAGCCATGATTTGGATCAGTTGTCAACCATTCAAAAGGTGTTATGAATCAACGGTGAATCAATTTTCAAAAATTTGAAGCGGATTCAAATCTGATACCAGGTACCCAAGGTGAACAGATGATCTAGAATTTCAGCGAAAATGTGTAGTTGACATGACACAAGCATTTGTATCAAGCCAACTAAATTTGAGCAAGTTGCATGTGCGTTGGCAAGTTGGACCTCATCTCGCTTAAAGTTAGGAAAAGAAGGGAACAAACATAAAACAAGGAGTGAGTTGAGCGGCATAACCTTACCAAACCTTACAAAGCCAAACACTTGCAGCAGGTCATTGCCTTGGTGGCCGTTAGATACAAATGTCAAAACGGCGTATTATCATTACAGTGTTTTTCGTACAATGCTTTAAGTAAAAACCGATTTCATTTTTTAAAGGTTATGATGTTTTACGCGTCAATACTGAACCGCTTCAGGATGTCATACGCTCAATGTTCCATACCGTTTTAAACCCAAGGGAGACATAGGTAGCATTGCTTCCCTCACAGTGCGACAGAACAGCACACTTTAACATATTTTATCCAGTTTTTTTCAGTCTGGTGCTGTAAATTGGGACCAAGACTGGTTGTGGGACTCCATCCCCTACCAAGACCGGTGTGGGATCAGATCGCCTTCCAAGACTGATTATGGGCTCCGTCTTTGTTTCCTTGGAAACTGTGCTCCTCACAATGTTGATGATCCAATCAATAACCATTCCGCAGGAATGACGATGGGCATAGAAACTCTTGGCATCCTTTTCAAATCTTAGTCATCCCTTTTGCCGCGAACGTTCTGACAAATTCATTTCAACGTGGTAACAAAGAGTGGTCAGAGGCAGTCTGGCAAGTATGGCTGGCTTCAACATGAGAGCGGGCAAGCCCAGCCAATATAAAACAGGAGAAATCGATTTGCTTTTGACAAAGTCGTCTGTGGATTGAGTCCCGCGGTTCGTGTGGTTTTACATTGTACGAATAACGCCTGACATGCGTCCGAAGACCTCTTTCACCGGTTATTTACAAGACCCGCATGTAGGTAATGTAAAATTTATAACTGCATGCTTCATCACATTGCCATCAGGTGGCACTCAATTTTGAAGGGCTTCTACGCGCTCGGGAATATGTTAAAGCTTTTATTGTGGGGTAGTAATTCACGTAAACGCAATGCAGCCCCGTGATGCTTCAGAACGCTGCACAACATGGCTTTGTTTCACTCGCAGAATTCGGGTTTAGGATTATTGGTAGATGTATTCGCAGGATTTTGCAATGGGGTAAATGCAAATATTCAATTAGTGTACCCTTAGCGTGGGGAGCCCATGCGTTGGGTGACGATACCAAAACCATATGTCTTTGCTCCATACTTTCATGCATGCACCTAGGTTATGCGATCGACGAGATTTGGCCACATGCACATCGGTGCAATTTCACTCAAATAATTGAGAACTGGAGGGGAGGGCGTTATTCTGATGCCTACTCGAATACGCCGCTGTGACCATAGCAATTGTTTTCGGTGTTAGCTAATCCATTTCGTGCTAAACACTTTCCGCACTTTCTGACCTCGTGTGCTGAGAACTGAGAATTAGTGGCGTTGTCGGCACGAACTTAGTTATACTCGCACGACATCGGTACCATGTTCAGTCTGCGTAAAATCAGTAAACAGATGGCGTTTAGACTTGGTTTATTTCGTTTGTTGTTTAGGGATATGTATCCATGTGTAGTTATATAAATACATGCATATATTAACATATATATATATATATATATATATGTTAATAATGCATATGCATATATATGCATATATATAAATATATATGCGGACATCTATGCACATCGGCGATCTTATCCTGGTCGCGTCGACTATTGTTCCTCACCACCATTCAATAACTCTAGCAAATGCAGCTAGAAACAATGGTACCTTCTATCAATCATCATTACCACGCTGGCTCGTCATCCGCATCAAGCCATTCCAGTCCGTGTATTACCACAACACCTCACGCGCCATCGCTTGCCTGTCCCGGCGTCATTCGCCGTCGTCTTCACAGAGCTCCGCACGGAAACGTCACGTACCGGCCACGTCAGCTGGCACCCAATCGGCCACGTCACGTACCGGCCACGTCAACCGGCGCCCAATCGGCCACGTCACGTACCGACCACCACACCCGGCACCCAATCGGCCACGTCACGTACCGACCACGTCAGCCGGCACCCAATCGGCTACGCCACGTACCGACCACGTCATCCGGCACCCAATCGGCGACAGCCACGTACCGACCACGTCATCCGGCACCCAATCGGCTACGCCACGTACCGACCACGTCATCCGGCACCCAATCGGCTACGCAACGTACCGACCACGTCAGCCGGCACCCAATCGGCCACGTCACGCACCGACCACGTCAGCCGGCACCTAATCGGCTACGCAACGTACCGACCACGTCAGCCGGCACCCAATCGGCCACGTCACGCACCGACCACGTCAGCCGGCACCTAATCGGCCACGCCACGTACCGACCACGTCAGCTGGCACCCAATCGGCCACGTCGCTGCACAGTCCAGAGCCGATCATTACACGGTAGTCCAGAGGCCGCCTGGCTGGTCCGCTTCGGGGGCGAAGTTTCGCTCCGCTGCCGACCGCGACCGCGGGTGTGGACCCGTTATGCGGCTCGGGCTGGGGCCAGGCCGGCCGAAGTGCGACTGAAGCGGCAGGTGGAGGGAGGGGAGGGGAGGGAGGCGCCTGTCGCGGGAAACGCCCGTGCGGCGGTGGCGCCAGGCGGGACGACAAAGGGACGTGGCTGATGCCAAGGGCGATGCTCTTGTAAGGAGAGGTGAAAGCAATTCAGAGCGAAGTTACAAGATGGCCAATGCTTTATTATGCCAATGATGCGTCGAGGCGTTGATTCCACGCGTCATTTGTATTCAAGGGGACATGTCATGCGCTGCGGTGTCTATCCAGGGCAATTTTGGAGCACAGATTTTGAGTTTTTGAGCCGGTTTTTCTAAGGGTCTCGTGAATAAAGTGAGGCCTCCTCACAGGGGCCTCCCGGGCAGTGCTGCACTCAATGAAGGGGGCACCAGGGTACGTAATCGCTGACGTTATCGTCATTGGGGCTTTACGACGCACTCAGGTGCTATGGCTATATGGCGCTGCCTGTTTCTCACCCCGGCAGGAAGGGACAAGGCTGACACTGCGGGGTACTCGATCCCGTATCAGGTTGTCACATATATCAGTATCCATGCAAAGGAGCATCAAAAACTAAAAATCCAGAATAGGGGCCTTCTCATTACCACAGGAGCCGTCCTGATCCAGCAAAGAGCCTCCATATCCGAGAACAAGTCGTGGCCTGGTGTCTCCTATTGAGGTGACTGGTTGACCGATCGGCTTCCTCTCAGCTGCCGACTTCAACGCTCGTGACGTACCTTTTTCATTACGTTTTTGTTTCTACTTGGATTACACACCATCCATGTAAATGTTATGGTATTCACGGAAATAAGTTTCCGGGCTTGGCATCTTTAGGTAGAAACAAGTAGATCTCACAGGAAGAAACAAGATGATCAAATACAACATCCATGTTAGCGCATTCTTTGCCATTCGTTTTTTAAAGGGCGAGGATTATTTGTTCAGGTATTTAGGGAAAACAGTTCTGAGTAAGTGTGCACGACAACCGGCTGGATAAACACATGAACACCTACATGGAATGGGTAGCCGTTTAGTTTAGTTTTTGTGCAGATTTTGGAAACTACACAGGTAAGGGTACGACCTATTTGTTTAGCCTTTGCGAAAGCTTATTAAGGTGGCTGAAATAAATATTACACAACCTTACTGCTTGTGAATAAGGCAGTAATAATAGCCTTAATCCTCGGAGAGAAACCAGAGGCAAACGGCAGATGCATAAAGTGACTCAAACACAACCCGTCACGGGCAAGTGAAGCGGAAGGTGGACGTTCAACAGAACACAGCTGTCGGGACGAGCAGAAACTTTCCTGGAACTTTCCTTCAATGTAGAGCTTACATACTGTAAACAGTGAAAACGGGTGGGTGACGTGCAGGAAGCACTGATAAGGAGTGTGTAACGGGTGGGCGCGGGTCAGAGGGACTCCGCGATTGGGTAACCCGTAGGTACCCATGTTTTGTGGGTAACATGGTAGGTTGGCGTATATGTTTGGGTATACAAGTAGGGACACTGCTATGAGAAGGATATTTACGAAATGTCGGATAGATTCTCTAAGAGATTCTGCGCAAAGTTACACTTGTGCTTGATTTAGAGGTAGTTAGCTCCATCAACAACCCACACAAAAGAGCATGCTTGAGCGCAAAAGTTTCTGAGAGTCTTCCATGTTTTGTAATTAAATATCTAGGAAAATGCAAAAGAACGGGTAACGGGTGGGCATAATTGGTCAGGGATGGTAGCCCGCCGGGCGTGGTTAGGGGCAGCCCCAGGGGCAGCAAATGGATCTGAAAAGGCAAATCTTTGAAGGGAAGCTTTGGAATGTTTGACTTCAAGCGCGGGCACTGAAAGTGCACTTGCGATATGTGCAATTGGCAGAGACGGTTTCGTTATGTCTAGTTAAGCATGTTATGCAATTTTTGTTGTCTGATGGTTGCTGTAACATGGCAAATATTTCGGTCGTTTGCACTATATTTTCACAAAAAAACGTTCCCGGAGATAACCATGGAAGCGACAACATGATTCAGTCCGAAAAAATGATGCAAATCTGCGGAGCTGACAGAACCCCGTTGCCATCAATGCTGAATCAATGGCAAGCGTCTCGTGACCTATCACAACCTGACCTAACCTGAACCTTTTAAAAGTGTAGGCTTGCTGGGAATTGGGCATCAGCACAGCGGTCACATACCGTCCAAAAAGAGTAGCGATAAGGAACCCATGTCTGCATGATCGTTTGTCAACTGCACATCCATGAGGGCGTCATTTCGATATAATATAAATATAAAATCTGATAAGATAAACATAAAATATGACACCAACTGACCTTGAAAGCCAACTGGTCGGGGTAGATCAATGAAACTGACATGAAATGAAGGCTGAATTACCAGGCATAGGTGTTACCATATGCCCGATGTTGGCACCCGTATTTCCATACAGCAAATGCTCACGTCTATAGAAGCAAATGTGCCCATTTTTGACATATTTTTGTCGAAAAAACTGCAAGTTTTGAAGTCGATGCGCAATCCCTAGAAACATTTTTTGCTGTTTCCAATTTTGGTACCAGTGGTTTTCAGAAGAATGAGATAACGGAAGTGCCTCACCATCTAGAATTAAAAACCTTGTGCAAAGTTGGCCGCATTCTTTACGGTCCATAAAACAGATATTAAGTCAACACACATCCAAACCGAATGTTATCCGTGCGAAGTAGCTCCATAAGTCAGTATTTTACCAAGTTTTAACAAGTCACTACTTCGCCTACTTGTTCTTACACATCGTTTTCCATGTCACGTCCATATCCAGTATGCGCCATGTTGCATTCATATGACAAAGCATTCACAATGTTTTCTTCCGCCTTTAAGTCCCGATTTATGTTTCTCCCATGCCCCATCGATCCGCTAGCTTGAAGTGCGAACCACTCCTTCAAAACTGCTTATTAAACTGGTAGTGGCATTTTACCAGCCAGCAAAATGGATTGTGCTTGAAAAAGGCTTGTCCACCTTTGATTCCGTCCACTATTTACCCCAGCAGCCTTGGTCTGGCTACGGGTATGCTGGTACATGAAAGGAGCCTGTTCTGGAAGGTTTATGTCCTGTACATGAAAATGGTGTCTCCTGATCCGGAAAAGAAATCAGAGATAACCAGGAGGGCCTCCTATTTCAGAGCGCGGGATCATAGTTTATAGCAGGGGCCTCCTACTTCATAAGCGGGGCCTCCTACTTTATAAAGGGGTCTTATTTTCACAACTGGGACCTCTTAGGACATCAGTGAGTCTCCTTATTCAAAACGGGATCTACCTAGTTTAAAGCAGGAGCATCTTGGTCCCAAACGGGGAATTCCTAGTTCATAAAGGGTGTCTCGTAGTTCAAAACGTGGTCCTCTAGTTCACCATGGGGGCTTCCTAACTCATGACGGTGGCCTTCCGAGTCAGCAAAGGGAATCCTTGACTCATGGGGGCCTCTTAGCTCATGATGGTGGCCTTCCGAGCCAGCAAAGGGCCTCCTTAACACAAAATTCGGACTCCTGGTTGAGAGCAAGGGATACCTAGTTCAGAAAGGTGGTCTCATCATCCAGAAAACGGGCCTCTTGATGCAGTACAAGCCGTCTGAGCTGATCAGGTAACCTGTAGCTGACCTATGGGGCCTCCTTGATCTGAATCTTGATCGGGATCTAATTCACGTGAGCTAAAAAGTCTTCGCATGGGCAAGAGGGTCCTCCCAAAATTGGTGGTGGTGGTGGTGGGTGGGTGGTGGTGGGTGGTGTGGTGTTGGGTGGTGGTGGTGGAGGGGGGGGGGGGGACAAGTACATACCCCCTGCATGCCAGCAGGGAGTGACTGCCGCCGCCCCTCTCCCCTCCCCTATCCTGCTATGTCGGGCCCTGTATCTACCGAAGGCTAACATGAATTATTCCGTGATTCTAAAACATTAAGCAATTGCTAGGGACTACATCGCACGCTCTTTGGTGACGTAACAACGGGCAAGCTGCTGCTGGCAAGGCCTTCAGTTTGACAGAAATCGATTGAACGCTCACCATCGTGGGTGACGCGCGCGAGCCCGACGCGCTGGCCGCCGCTCGTGTCCACCTGTCCACGGTTCTGTGGACCCGTCCACGCCGCGGTGACCCCGCCAGTGTCACGCTCACGCTTCCGCAAACGCCGGCGGGGTGCGCCGCCGGGCCACGAGTGGTGTCGCGGAGGTGACGTTTGGTGGAAGACGGTTCTGAAGACGACGTGGTCGTGGAAGACGGTGCTGTGGAGGAGACTCCGGAGACTCCGGTGCTGTGGGGGAGACTCCGGAGATTCTGGTGCCGTGCATGCGGTGGATATCTTTGCGAAGCGGGGACCATCAATGCGAGGGTGAGTTGCTGTGTGGGAGGGGGGGGGGGGGCGTTGGACCGTACTGGAATGGTGAGGGATGGCCATAGGAAAGCGCAAAGGAAAGCAGAGGGTGTGAAGGCATCCTTATGCAGGGACGTGAATGGATAGCTATGAAAAAATGATCATGGAGGGATGGGAAGGGATGGAAGTGAAAGAGACGGATTTAATGGATGGCTTTGACCAAATAGGGACGTGAGGGGTGGGTGCACAGGGGCAAACGGCTTGTATGAATGAGGGGATTTCAGATGGCTTAATGGTTATGATTTCTCAATGAAGGGAATGAAAGGAAAGTATATGATGAAGGGATTCCTGAGGACGAGCATGGCGGGGCGCATCACCTGTTGTGATAAGAAGGTGCACCAAGCACGAGGAAAGCAACTAGACGCTGAACATGTGAAAGGCTCACATTTGCTTCTTGATTTGGAGCGGTGCATTGTAGGAGCCTAATAGAATACCCAATGGTACCAACTCCAGCGTTTTTTACCGACTTTTCACACCACTTCAACGGTCATTAATGTCGTCGGCTTAGTCGAAGTGGAGTCAGAGTTCAGTTTCCAACAACCAAACAACAGTTGGCTGCAAAACACATAGTCTGGAAGATGACTGTATATGCCAACAACTGTATATGACATATATAACATATATGACATATATAACAACTGTATATGTCGACGCACAGCAGTCAGTCACAGCGCCTAGGTTTTGGCACTGGCACATAGAAGACCGTAACCGTTCTGCGAAACATCCAGAAAGCCTACTGATGATGTCCTTTCCTATGTTATCGCGGACAGCTTGGATATACAAACACCAATGTTATCTCCGTCGGATTGTTTCTGATTTGTTAGGTAGAATCCTGGTGTGGCTTAACGTCTTTCATGTTACGACTTTTCCAGGAACGCAGTTTCCTTTTCAGTAACAGATGCTTCAGGCTTCTCCCCCCCCCCCCTTCTCCCCAACTTGGGAACCAGCCCTCAGATAGGAAAAGAAAGTAAACCATAACGGGGAAAACCCCGTTTGGGGGCGCATTTCGGGAGTAGGTTGGGTCCTCATCAGCCATAAGTCATGACTGTTCTGCCCCCTTCAAACTCACGTTGTGAACAACATCCCCTGAACTTTGCGTATTGTTCGTGCTGAGATTTTAAGCCGTGCCGCATGTCTAGGTAAACTTTTCGATTTCGTTTACGAACTCGTGCCCTTTAAAACTTCAACGTTGACTTCAGGACTGATGGCATTACCATGATGACAAGCACAAATTCCCACATCGTGTAACAACTGGAAGACCTGTTGTCAGGACCTTCAAATCTCTGGTCAATCAAGCGATGCACGGAATTTCCGTCGTGAGAAATCTGGTCCTAACATCGCCCCATTCTTTCAGGCGAATTGAGCTTCCCTCCACCGACACAGGACTTCTCGCAAGCCCCTGCTATGTAGGGTCTTTCGCTCACGTAGTTATATGCTGCTGTGAGACGTAAAATTCACGCAATCGCCCGACTTATGCATACCCGGAAAACACCAAATTCAAGACTAGAAATGCACTGGTGGCTATGGCAAACCGCTACACCCTGCGATGACTAACCAATCAGCATTCAGCTCTTCTGCTGACGTGAGCGGCTCAGACCGCTCGCTGAACAGACCGATGAGCAATGCTGCTTGTTCCTGCCATTCTGATTTCGCTCAGGTGGTTCGGGAACACAGACGAACCGAAATCCGAGGAAAATCAAGTGATGGAATTGACACCACCCTCCAAGAGATACCTCCTCGCGTCACCTCTTGAAGAGCACGACACCCCGGGACGCTCTGAGGAAAACGGCTTGCGTCCCACGCTCTCAGCGGATGTGAAGAGACCACACCCCGGCAATTACAATACCTGGGCCTTCGGTCACACCCGCTTCGACAAGCCAAGCGCCAGGCGCTACCACGGAAGTCTCCGCTGGGGTGGACGGCAGTGCTGCGCTGGCAGGAGCCTGGGACTCCTCGATGGCGCTGTTGCCGGAGGAGCGACCCCTCACGCCTTCAGCTCTCATAGAGGGTAGCTGGCCCGAGTCTGCAAGGGGCCAGTTGTACTCACCGGA
>NW_023596805.1:5043771-5097819 GCF_011947565.3 Pollicipes pollicipes | reverse complement strand
CAGACGTCCAGCTGCTCTTCTACCCTCTTCAGCTGGCCACCGACGCCGGCCTCATCTTCAGAGACTTTCTCAGCATGTCTAACAAGGTAGGCGGCCGCGCGTGCAGGGCAGCTGTGCACAGTCTGGAGGTCTGGGGCTCGCTTCGAACCGTGAGACACTTTTAATGGTTCTGGTTCCCTCCGGGTTGAAGTTACGGAAATGATCCTAAGAGAAAGATGCGTTAGTGACTAGCGTAGCGACCATGCGTTTCAGGATGGTCATGCAAATGTGGGCTGGGGAAGCGAGGACTGGGAATATGAAGGGAGCAGCAGCCGAGGTATGTTCGGGTTAAAGTTTATGGTGCAGGGCGCTGCATTCCAACGGTTTGTTTACTGAACAAAGATATCACGATAAAGATAGGATGTTTTGCTTTCTGCTCAGCTGAAGGTTCGCTCTCCCTTTTCCCTGTGCGGAGGGTCGTGCGAGTGTGCACTGGGGAAAGAGAAGACTGGAAATACGAAAGGAGCGACAACTGAGGTTAGATATCCTCAGGTCAAAGTCCATGTTACGGGACACCGCATTCCAACTGCTTGTTTGCTGAGCAAAGGTGTCAGAATAAAGATAAGATGTTTTGGTTTCTGCTCTGCCGGAGGCTCGTCCTCCCTTCCTCCTGTGACCTTTGCTCCATGACCTTGCTCCTTGTGACCTGTGTGACCTTGGCTCCGGCCCTTCAATATTGTCGGATACGTTGATCGAATACGCCCGTTGAGCCACTTGGCGACGGTGGCGACCGTGTTTTCAAAAACTTTGGACGGACGCAAGGAGATCTAATCGTATTATTCCCATATGCACAATCATTCAACATGCAGGTGCAAAATTGCACACATGCACGTCTTCTCACATGTTCACACATGCAAGCATGCATCCGCGATCATGAATGTTGACTTACAAACATGCACGCATGTGTTCTTGCGCTCCTGAAAACAAACACTTTGTGACCACGTTTGCAGGCCATTTGCGGTTGTCCCAGAATGTGATCGAACCTTCTCCTCTGACTCTAAGTTGTCCTGTGCCCGTGCCTTACTGACCTGTCACTTTCCCATCTCTCCAACCCGTCCCCTCCTCGTATCTCTGAGCCGTTTCTTCCCGCCTGCTTAGCTCGTCTCCATCCTCTCCCAGCTTCGTCTCTTTCCCCGATCGCTGACCTATCCCTCTTTGATCTGTCCCTGCCGCCTCTCACTCGCCCGCTCTTTCCGTGCAGCTCTGGAGACAATTTTCACCCAACAAGCTCAAGTCGGGCTACCGGATCGTGCCGATCAACCTGCGCCCGCGGAGTCGCGGACGGGTGCTCCTGCGCTCCCGGAATCCGTTCCAGGACCCAGCCATAAGGCTCAACCTGTTCGACGACCTGAAGGACCTGGCCGTGCTCAGAGAGGCGGCGAAGATGACCGAACAGGTGAGACCTGACGACCTGAAGAGCGGGCGGAACCTGATCATTGGAACCTGGTCTGGCCGTGCTCAGGGGGACGGCGCAGAGGTCGTCGAGCAGGTGGGATGGTTTGTAAAGGGTGGCAGTGGTGGGGGGGGGGGGGGGGGAGAAAATGCGTATTTTGACCAAATGGTTCAGATGGGTATGTGCGGTCTGGGAAAGAGAAGATACTGGGCACGGAGTGGAATAGATGGATAATGATGGAAATGATACTAACATCGGGAGCTCAGGGATTGGAGCCATTCGGGTTTGATTTGGGGGGAAAGGTAATAATAGTGGAGCAACAGGGGAGTCGATGGTGAAATGGCTGAAAATGCGTAGCGAATCAGGCGGATAGGGCTCCAGAACTTGTAGAAAGGACCGGGTGTATGGATGGTAACATGTCCAGCCATAGTTCCCTTCCTGAAGAGTCTTGAAAGGCTAACCGCTCCGGCTCCATTCTTCAATCTTTATCGCCAAGACGCTGTGGCGGGTACGATGACATCGCAGCCCGCACCTCCAGGTGGCGCTTTCTCCTCCGTTCCGCCGCGTCGGAGGCCGACCGAGCCGCGTGCGCAGCCCCTTCTGCGGCTCGCTGCCCGCCCGCTCCGACCCCTGGTGGGAGTGTCAGGCGCGGGTCTTCTCCGAGACCATTTACCACGACACCAGCACGTGTGCCATGGGACCGCCGCACGACCACTACGCCGTGGTGGATAACCAGCTCAGGTGCGTGTGTGGGGACGTGCGATCAGCTCCAATGACACTGGGAGAGGAGCTGTGCACTCAGCTCAACTGATATTGGGAGAGGAGCTGTGCACTCAGCTCAACTGATATTGGGAGAGGAGCTGTGCACTCAGCTCAACTGATATTGGGAGAGGAGCTGTGCACTCAGCTCCATTGATATTGGGAGAGGAGCTGTGCACTCAGCTCAACTGATATTGGGAGAGAAGCTGTGCAATCAGCTCGCGTGATATTGAGGGAAGGGGGCTGTGCAATCGGTCCAGAAGGTGAGTTGTAGCTGAGTACACGAACACAGCTCTCGTGTGATTGTAAATGTGATGAATAGTGCATGTAGTCAGCTCAGGAGCGATTGTGCGAGGGGGGGGGGGGGAGGAAGGGTGGCGTTGGGAATACTTGGACAGAGCCGCATGACCAATCATTGATTCATCTACCTCAGATATTCGGCTTCTCTTAGCCTACTTGGTACATAAGGCGGTATCAGTAAGCATGAATTCCATTTGCGTTCCAAATCTCTTGTTCAGAACGCAATGCCGCCGCTGGTCCGTAGAGCACACGATGACCGTCGTTTATAAACTCCTTTCTCTTGCAGAACACCCAGCCTGCCCCACATATACTTATATATATATATATATATATATATATATATATATATACTTCTCACTGTTTAGCAATGTGTATATAATCGTCGGACTGGGAGAGGGGGCATACCTCTGTAACACCGCCCCCCTCTCTCAGGGCGTTCCGCATTGCCGACCTGCTCGTGGGCGACGCGTCCGTCACGCCCCTCCTCCCTCAGGGTGTACGGCATTACCGTTCTGCTCGTGGGTGACGCGTCCGTCACGCCCCTCCTCCCTCAGGGTGTACGGCATTACCGACCTGCTCGTGGGTGACGCGTCCGTCACGCCCCTCCTCCCTCAGGGTGTGCGGCAGTACCGACCTGCTCGTGGGTGACGCGTCCGTCACGCCCCTCCTCCCTTAGGGTGTGCGGCATTACCGACCTGCTCGTGGGTGACGCGTCCGTCACGCCCCTCCTCCCTCAGGGTGTACGGCATTACCGACCTGCTCGTGGGTGACGCGTCCGTCACGCCCCTCCTCCCTCAGGGTGTACGGCAGTACCGACCTGCTCGTGGGTGACGCGTCCGTCACGCCCCTCCTCCCTCAGGGTGTACGGCAGTACCGACCTGCTCGTTGGTGACGCGTCCGTCACACCCCTCCTCCCTCAGGGTGTACGGCAGTACCGACCTGCTCGTGGGTGACGCGTCCGTCACGCCCCTCCTCCCTCTGGGTGTACGGCAGTACCGACCTGCTCGTTGGTGACGCTTCCGTCACGCCCCTCCTCCCTCTGGGTGTACGGCAGTACCGACCTGCTCGTGGGTGACGCGTACGTCACGCCCCTCCTCCCTCAGGGTGTACGGCATTACCGTTCTGCTCGTGGGTGACGCGTCCGTCACGCCCCTCCTCCCTCAGGGTGTACGGCATTGCCGTTCTGCTCGTTGGTGACGCGTCCGTCACGCCCCTCCTCCCTCAGGGCGTGCGGCAGTACCGACCTGCTCGTGGGTGACGCGTCCGTCACGCCCCTCCTCCCTCAGGGTGTACGGCATTACCGATCTGCTCGTTGGTGACGCGTCCGTCACGCCCCTCCTCCCTCAGGGTGTACGGCAGTACCGACCTGCTCGTGGGTGACGCGTCCGTCACGCCCCTCCTCCCTCAGGGTGTACGGCATTACCGTTCTGCTCGTTGGTGACGCGTCCGTCACGCCCCTCCTCCCTCAGGGTGTACGGCATTACCGTTCTGCTCGTTGGTGACGCGTCCGTCACGCCCCTCCTCCCTCAGGGTGTACGGCATTACCGACCTGCTCGTGGGTGACGCGTCCGTCACGCCCCTCCTCCCTCAGGGTGTGCGGCATTACCGACCTGCTGGTGGGTGACGCGTCCGTCACGCCCCTCCTCCCTCAGGGTGTACGGCATTACCGACCTGCTCGTGGGTGACGCGTCCGTCACGCCCCTCCTCCCTCAGGGTGTACGGCATTACCGACCTGCTCGTGGGTGACGCGTCCGTCACGCCCCTCCTCCCTCAGGGTGTACGGCATTACCGTTCTGCTCGTGGGTGACGCGTCCGTCACGCCCCTCCTCCCTCAGGGTGTGCGGCAGTACCGATCTGCTCGTGGGTGACGCGTCCGTCACGCCCCTCCTCCCTCAGGGTGTACGGCATCGCGGGCCTGCGCGTGGTCGACGCCTCGGTGATGCCCCGAATCCCGTCGGGTAACACCAACGCACCCACCATCATGATCGCCGAGAAGGCCGCCGACCTGGTCAAGGCCTACTGGCACGCCGTGGACATGGGCCTGGATCCAGCCACGTACGTGGAGCGGCACGTGCTGCACCCGCGCCGACGCGGCGGCCGGCTCTACGACTACACAGAACACGTGGGCCACGCAGACGCACACGTGACAGAGTCGAGCGAAGACCGGGCGACCACAAAGCCGAGAGAAGAGCCGAGCCAAGGCAGGGCGGCGGCTGAACAGAGGTTTTCAGTGGGGGGAGATGGAGCAGTGTCCGGAGGGAGGACCGGACGCTCTGAGGACCGTCCACTCCTTCCTCCTCAGAGGACGGCTTCTTTCTCTTCGGAGGACGGCGTGGCTTCGGTCCTGGATGGGCTGCCCTCAGAGTTTGGAGGACAGTCTGGTAGAGACAGTGCGGTATTGGTAAAGATTGATGGACCTGCGATATCGGAGGATAAACCGTCTTTTAAGAGAGATAGATCCCCTGCACGAGATTATGAGGTGTTCACCGAGGAGGACGCACAGGCTCCAACACTGCGACAACCATCACCTGCAGAAGACGGCCTTTCCTTTGCCGGGATGTAAACCGTCACCCATCAAAGAAAACCCTTCACATTCTGAAGGAACACCTTCACCCTGTGAAGGTAAAGCTTCACCCGTGAAAGACGCAGCGCCACAGATACGGGGCGAAGAATCAGCGGCCTCAGATGCTGCACCAAGGAGATGGGAGGTCTCCGATAGCTGGCTGACGGAGACCGATCTGGCGCGGTACAGTCAGGACAAGCGCCAGCTGGTGGACATGATGAGTGTAGCTCGAGACAAACTGGGGCGCCTGGCGCGTGTGCTCACCGCCGGTGCCTTCACGCAATAAGAGCTCGGACGTGTGACGAGAAAGTGCTTGGTTGCCATTTATCTAGTGACGTTGTGAATGGTGATGTCCTTATGCACGTAGGCGAACACGCGTGCGTGTACGCGCGTCTCACTCCACACGTGCTTACACGTGCCGATGTCGCACGTGCCTGTGTAGGCGTGTTTGTTGCAGGCAGTGCACGTCGGCAGGGGTCATTTTCATCATCATAGTGACAAAACATAGAAGTCATCAGAATCATCTGCCCCGTCGGGATGGACAGCAGGTGACGTGTAGAAGTAAGCTCTGTGAGTGTTGTGTAATTGACTCCATCTGGACTCGATTTGGCCACACATATGAGACTGCGGAAACTTAGGATAGAGTCGAATGAACGACATATATCAGAATGTCAGCATCGTGATATTCATGCGGTTTAAGTAAGCTGGAGCAGAGAATAGGATGTGTGCTAAATACGTTAAACGATTGCTGGAAACACGCCACCATGTGATCCGCTATAACGGACCTAGTCTTATCAGTACCTTCAGCTGACTTGGACTAGGATATTTTTACAGCTAGTGTGGTCTCCCATCAGCGTGGCATCAGCAGAGCATGTGTAAATACCGCATCGTGGGTGGTCTTACACGTGTTTAGTGGGGATTCAAATGATTATCAAGATAGTTATTTCCTTGTCCACTTAACCGTTAGTTGCTCCCGTTGTTAACTGGGAACTGTCTGACGTGGCTGCGTTCAGCATGTAAAAGTTCATAGGCAGTGTAGCATAGCTGGCCCCTCTAATCCTTTGAACGTCTACCACCATATACAAGCAAACCGGTCAGGACATCTATCCACTGTAACCATAATAATAGCAAACCGGTCAGGACATCTATCACTGTAACCATAATAATAGCAAACCGGTCAGGACATCTATCACTGTAACCATAATAATAGCAAACCGGTCAGGACATCTATCACTGTAACCATAATAATTCTGCTCTGCTCACAAAATCGATGACAAAATATGCAATAGCCGGGTATCCAAAAAACGTAGGCACATGTCAACAGCAGTGTTCTTGGGCTGGCATGTATATTCCAAAAATCTGGAGACTAAAGACCTTTTAATGACAAACAACCCAATGGTGACATGTGTTAGCGACGGCTCACTTTGCATCTCACAGGCGAGGGATCATAAGATCATATACCACGCGACCATTGTACAAGTCTTACCCGCCAAATGCTCACACAAAATATTGAAATTCTAGCAGCACACGACACAAGAAAACCCAGCATCCTGAAAGCGATACTAACTCACGACCACGCATCAGTACTAAACAGGCAAATCAATCAGGCCTTTAACTTATCTCTTTGGAGCCACACTTAAAATAAATTACACCGACAAGGAACATGACGCTGCCCCGGACAATGGGTCTGACCTAATGAAATGTAGCGGCGTGAAGTGTTATTTTGGATGTCATATATCGCAGCGGACCTTATCGGCTGGTGCAAAGTCAGAATGACAGTGATAATGATCCCATGATAGGTAGCGTATAGCTCGCATGCTCGTGCTTTATGTTGTGGTTTTAAGAGTGCCAGTCGCTGACATCAGCCGAAGAATTGATTTTAAGAATGTGTAACGATGTATACGAGACGTTGAATAGCAAGAATATACGTGAATACGAAACATGTCTCATGGCTGAATTATTTGTTCACCTAACAAGCAATGTTAAACGCAACGCACCAATATAAAAATCTGAACAGAAAGATGTCCAGTACTGAAAACACAATGCTTGTTAATGGTCTTTGGTCTATGCCTAAGTGGAGGCATATTGTCAAATTTATCAGTATATGCATGTGCGAAAATATGCGTACATACACCTACACAGATATGCATGCATGTATGGGTACATGCATACGCTGTGTAAAAACGATGAATGGACAGGACAGCAGTAGCTCTCATTTATGTCATGACAGCAGATCTCATGGGTACGTTTCGATATCATCATTATAACATTACAATTTTATACAATGAGAGGGGGAGGGGGGGGGGGCGATCTGCCAAGCAGGTGAAAAATCGGGGGCGCTAAGATTCAGCTACTTCTGTAGAACGCGTCAACAGCCTATTCACAGTTGTTTTATCTTTCAGCAGCATTTATCCATTATTCATTTACCCTAAATTCGCCATGCCGACTAATATCAGTAATTACGCGTTATTCGCAGCGGTGAAACCACCAGCATCAGTGAGAAAGTGATAACAACAGATAAACCGATTTCAACGTCAGCTGGAGTAGCAATCACATCTCCGCCTCTTCAACCAGCTGGTTAAAACAATGAGCAAACAGGTGATCAAAACTACGATTAACCAGCAGATCAAAACTTTAAACAGCCTAAGAATTGCAAAGAACAGTGAAGCCTTTCTTCCCAACTTTCTGAACTTAGTGAGCAAAAAAATTTCCCCTCCTTCGACTCAAACTGAAGAAGAGCTGAGATCATTGAACAAAACTACTCCTTGATACGTACAAGAATCATGAAATATTACACGAAACACAACAAAGGAGAAACAAAAAGATCTCAAGGAGATGGTGAAAAACGCAAGTTTAATTGTGAAACTACGTGGCAAGTGCAAACGAAAGGTTATCTTAGACTGAACGATACACGTCAATGATGTAAATGACATTCTTTAGGATACACCCAAGTACGAAAGATTATCTCACCATCGCACAACCAAAATAGAAGGCAAAATCAAACAATTCCTCACACAAAGTCCCAAAATTAAACTGGTCGGGTTATTCGTAACAAAATTTACGCCCACGAAGTCGAGGCTTCCCGTTATCTACGGTTTCCCTAAAGATCATATGGCGGGTGTACTTCTTCGGCCCATCGTGTCAGCTGGTGGCGGACCGACGGAGAAAAGGTCTTGACCTTTGGAAAAAACTGAATCAGCTCCCTGCTTGCACTCCAGCTCACCTACGAAATGCAGAAGAATACCTGTTTAAGCTCTTAGCTAAGTTCCCCGAACGTCAACTTCAAATGAATGCGGTATTTTTCTACATGGATATCGTAAATTTATACGGAAGTGCCCCACGAGACGAAGGTATATCGACGGTGCCTGATCTCGTTTCCGAGCATGAAAACAACAAACATATTTATGGCGTTACACCGGCTTACATCAACCATTTCCTCTGCCGCTGTCGCGACAACATATTCAGATTGAACGAAGATCACTGTGGGCAGCGAGTTAGAATCTTCATGAGTAGCAGGGTGTCACCTCCAGAAGCGATTATCTCCACGCATAAAGTTGAACAGGCGCCTCTCACCAACACGAGCCTGAAACCAGGGTTTCACGCCACGTACATCGATGATACCGGCAGGTGTGTGGACGCACGGTCACAACAAACTTCCCCAACTTCATTGTTGTTTAAATTTCCTTCACTCGATCAAGCTCACCATGGCATGTTACTCTCAATGTGAGACGTGAGTTAAAAGAGCCTCCACAAATCTAACTTGGCAGAGTTTTACATAATCTTGCGATAATGCTTTTGCGATCAATGTCTCCTGGCCCACATTTGGACGCATTTATTGTCAGTGAATGAATTTTTCTGATGTATTTGGATCAAATTCCCTCCAACACCTGTTGTGCCTTGCACTAAAGTAGCGCCTCTTCGGTATCTATCTTACCATCAGTGGGCACGTATCAGAAGGGGGTAGACCCTCTAATGGAATTAGTGGGTCGATCTTTATTGCATTTTGATTCAACAACATACATAGTTTCCTGAACATGAGGTGGTGGCTTCCCGCTCTTTTCCCACTTATGTGCTCATTGTATGCCTCTTCGATATGAATGGTTGCATTCATGAAGGATTTCGAGCAGTGACCGTAGGTTTTGGATGATTTTCGAACCTCCAAAACTGACGCGCAATAATGAACACTAATTGTCGAGGAGTAAAGCTCTACGAAGCATTTCTCCACCAATATTGCTTGCGAAAGGTATGCTTCTTCATGTCTTTCCATTCAAAATACCATTTCCAGGTCGGGTTGCCCCCTTGGCTCTATGTTGACCCCTACAAACCTGATTTGTCCCCACTCCCACAATCTCAGGGATGTCGTCCCACCCTTGCATTGACCCTAGACTATAATTGAGTTTAGACGGTAAGCACCATTGCTACGTACGCGCGTCCCACCAGACCTTTACTGCCAAAGCATTACGGAATGGTGAGCGCTCCAAAAACGTAAACGTAGCGGTACTCAGTTCCTCTAAACGTTGTGGTATCGGGACCAATGTCTTCGGAAGTGTAGTGTTGTCCTTAGCCCAGAAATATGTACGCTGCAATTTCTTGGGAAGACCTAACCCTATAGCTATCGCTGTAATCGTCAACTTTGCTATCTCGTGCAGCGTGTTTGAGATTAATATAAAAACCACTCTCTGCCGATTTTACGCATGACATTGTTGCGACAAGAAAAAAGTGTCAAAAACACCGCGCGCCACATACAGATTTTATTCGGCCATTCCAATTTAGCCTTTGCGTTTCATCGGTTAGATCGGAAACAGCGAGGTGGAATCGTGATGTTGCCATTTGGGTCTGTACGTAATCTGTCATGCACGTGTTCAGAGAAAGCTAACGGGCTAATGCTTAAAATCACGCTTCCATTTAGTTCAAAGTGGCAATGTAAACCAGCTTGAGGTTATTAAAAGCTGTTTTAAAATAGTTGTATGATTATCTGCACGTTCCAGGATAATATCCGACAAGTTTAACATCCAGAAATTAGATTGTCCTTGGTGTGCAAGACTGTATTGATGTAACCGTGATAAGACGTGAGGTTCACTTCACTAGTGACACACGCCAATCACCTTGTTCACACACGCCAATCACATCGTTCACTTGGCGTGTGTCACAATTGTCCACTTCAATAATGGCACACACCAATCACCTTGTTACCAAATGCAACGTGTTTTTGGCTCACTACACGTCGTTTCCAACATTGAACTTGACGCAAGCTCAACATCCAATGGTCAAATGGCCAAAGCTCACCGTCATTTATGCCATTCACCAATCGCCATACAACCATTTTTGCGGTCAGGATCGCTGAAGACACGAACATCGGTCCACGGAGAGCTGGGATATTCTGGGAGCGCTGGTTGCCGCGTTTCTGCATAGCACACACACACACACACACACACACACACACACTTGAGAATAGGGTTGCATCTCAATCACATATCTTAAATGTTGAAAATGTAAGGTCAGAGGAAGAGGATTTTGAACTCGAGCAACCGAAACGGTTTAGAGATGCCCACAATCAACATGGCAGTTCGCCGCACCGACGCCATCATGGTTGCTATCGTCAATCCCACGTCATAAGGAAAGGGGCAAGCGGAAAAAGAGGAAATTGATGACGCACGCACTTTTCTGACCTTTTATTCTTTATCCGTATAGGTATTTACCGACTTAATTTTCTTTTCTGATACCCTGGCATGAAATCGGCTTGAGCGCATTGATGCTAAGCATTTACACCACCGATACACTTTCGCCGGTTAGTCACGGAGCCGCTGTTTTGTATATGCGTTGCATTTCTACGTACTTTCGCCACTCGAACATTGATCAAAGTCATTTAAAGTCAAAATAGCATGAAAAACCACTTGTTAATGATTCCAGACAATGCTGAATGAGTCAACAGCATTTCGATTGAAAGACTTCATGACAAGTCAATTGCGTTGATCAGTGCCTTATCCTGGCACCTTATCTCGTCAAAATGGCCCATTTAACCCACTGCTGCAATCAAATGATCCGATATGGGCCATAAATAGGCATAGCAGGGGCTGCCTGACCGCAAAAGCTCTTTAACTTGTATTACGCCATAACTCTCCCGTTAGCCTAGGCTTATTACCAGCGCGGCGTATGCTTCAAACTTCTGCAATCTAGTGGATGTAAGTATCTGTAATGATACGACTTCGGAGTGTCCGAAACAATTTAACACATTTTGAGTCGCGGGGTCAAAGGGTAGCGCTCTTTATGGGTCGTGGCAGGCAGTTGCTGCGCCACCCTCCATTGTGTGCTACCTCCTCCCCTTCCAAAGTTGTCACCATTGGTCAACTTGCCAAAGTGTAGTCAGCCGCCACGTCGAAGGCACCGGGGTTTCAGGTGCGCTATATTCACGACCGCCCATCGCCAGCACCGCGCCTCAACTCCAACCAGACTCGCGGCCTGACCAAGACTTGACCTGAACTCCTCGTGGACGCTGACGGGAAAACAACGAATCCTCGGAAATAGGCAGACTAGACCTAGAACTAAATACAGCGAAAACCGACAGAACAGAGACTAAGATTAGCAATACAAAATGAACACGAAAATAGCATGGAATTGACTAACACTAAATTAGACCTCAAGATCTTAGCAAACTAAGTGACTAACAAACGAGAAGCGAGCGCTAAATCAAAATAGACATGCAAAAGATACACCGACTACACCCGACCCTGTTAACAAAAGAGTAGACATCACTATGCAATGTTCCGTCACTGCACCACTCGACCCGGGCCGAGAGCAACACTGCCCAAGTTATGTCTTTGGCAACAGTCTGTTCGCTCGGCCACGGATATCACGAACACCGCGCGCACTCAACGGTCAGACAGCACGGCACGGATAGTGCGGCCTCGGGTATGACAGTCGCAGAGCACGGCCGCAGAACACGGCCGCAGAACACGGTCACAGCGCACGATCGCAGAGCACGGTCGCAGAACACGGCCGCAGAGCACCGACGCAGAATACCGACGCGGAACACGGTCGCAGAGCACCGCCGCAGAGCACGACCGCAGCGCACGGTCGCGGCGCACGATCGCAGAGCACGGCAGCAGAACACTGACGCAGAGCTCGGCCGCAACACCGACGCTGAGCTCGGCCGCAGAGCTCGTCCACATACATCTCGACCGAAGAGCTCGGCCGCGGAGCACAGCCACGGAGCTCGGCCACGGGGCCCGGCCGCGGCCATCACGGCCGCGGAGCGCGGCCCCGGGCAGCATGGCCACGGAGCTCGGCCGCGGAGCTCGGCCGCGGACAGCACTACCACGGGCAGCACGGCCGCAGCGACGACCCATCTGCGAACGCTAGGCAAAACACACGACATACGCAGCACACGCAGCCCACAGTTCGGCGTAAGTTAACCCATATCGCACACAATCCCCGGGCCGCGTGCGATTTAGCTTTCAACAACTTCACTAACTGGAACGATAAAGAACAGCTTTGGTTTGAGGCATGACGGGGGACTGGGAACAGGGTTTTTGAAGTCAGTGAGCAGCACGCCAATGGCATGTCATGCCCAAGTGCATTGTCTCGTTAGCAGGACTTACCAACTGGTAGCGCTACACCGGTAGGCTTGCGAAGACATTGCCAAACACGACACCAGAATAGCACCCGGACAGTACATTTTGTTCTGATATAATCCCATTGCATTTCATCCATTTCCATTGCATTTCAGTCACATTTTTCCAAACTTAAGCAAATCCTAACTGGCGACTTAAATCGGACAGTAGCGATCCGGTGGCCTAGAAGGTCTGTCAGAGCGCCGGGGGGCTGGCACAGGAACAGGGGCTATCAGAGACGCATCAGGGACCAACACAGGAGCGGTCACGGGCCGATCAGGCACCAACACAGGTGCGGTCAGTGGTCCATCTCCACCATCCAGAGCAGAAACAGGAACATCAAGCACATCAGGGGTGTGCTCACACACATGTCCCTCCAGAAGCGCAGCGGATACATCCTGCACCTCTGACGGAACAGGCATCCCTGTGGAGAGGGGCGCCGGGCCATCGGAGCTTGAGCGGTCCGGTCGCTCGGTGGTGGAACGCTTTGCTGGAGACTGCTCTCTCGGCGGCCGGACCCCATCTCGTTTCCTCAAGGTGAGGTGATGCTCTGTCACGGTCTTAGCACCGAAAGCACCTCTCAACCCTGCAGCAGCCGTCTCGAAGGTGGCATCCAGACTGACCCTGCCGAGTCACTCGGCCGGTCGGCGGCCGGGTGGCGGCGGGCGGTCGCAGAAGCGCACTCAACGACCCCAGATAAGGCAGGCGTCGTCGGGCAGGCGAATGAGCGCAAAAACCTCGTCGACGCGGCAGTAGTCGTGGCGTGGGCCCTCCATCCTACCGCTGCCACCAGTTGTAGACGGCCACCACGTCGAAGGCACCGGGGTTTCAGGTGCGCTATATTCACGACCGCCCATCGCCAGCACCGCGCCTCAACTCCAGCCAGACTCGCGCCTGATCAAGACTCGACCTGCTCTCTTCGTGGACTCCCCTAGAACTAAACAGAGCGAAAACGGACAGAAAGGAGACTACAATTAACAATACAAGATGAACACGAAAATAGCATGAAATTGATTAACACTAAATTAGACATCATCATCATAGCAAACTAAGTGACTAACAAACGAGAGGCGAGCACTAAATCAAACTAGACATACAAACGATACACCGACTATAAAAGCATATATCGACTTTGTACAGCTTTGATCTTCCCTAGCTGTTCCATCTAGCATGTGCAAACGTAACTGCGTGTGTGATATCACAATCTGCGTGTTTGGAACGCATTGGACCGGACGATTTCGAAACAGAACTACCCCGCCACCTTCTCGAGCCCCAGCGCACTATTCGAAGTACATCTGTTCTCACATGACGTGGGTTCTGTGTTCCCACAAGGAATTTTACATCGGAACGTATGTACCTACACATATGACTGCATGTTGATGACAATGGAAGAGCCGTAACAATGTCGCAATCATCCGCATATGCAAATATAATGGTGCGTGCTTTGTGTGCGTCACCTTCTTGAACAGCTACCACTTGGTGGCCAGAGGTGCTGCGCCTATTTTTCCAACGTTTTCTTCAGACCTGTACACCTTCCGGCACGATGCGAGTTTGAGGTGCGTACGTCACACGTGGCATCGTTAGTCTGCGATTATTTGCTTTCAGGAGGCGTCTGCAGGCATGTGTACTTAACTGTAAAGTTCGCTTCGAGTGGCTGTCGGCATTGCTGAATCCAGCGGTGTTTCAAGACAGCATTTACTGCCAACGGAGACATACGACTCCATTTGGTTTCTATTGCCCATGTGGGTTCGTCTGGGACTGTGCAAGTGCGCAGCACAAAACGCACCACATGCCATCATTCGGTTGCTTACCACGTAGGCGTAACACTGGCAGTCGAACGTTATCCTACACACGTGTCAAATTGCAAAGAAATCGTATACGGGGTGAGTTTATTTGGTGTAGTGCCACCATAACGTTACACACAAATCACTTATTTTTAACGGGGATGCGTAACGAGTCCTACATATTAAAAACAACTGATGAATAATTTAAACAACGCATATTTCACACTGCTTTCATTCAGGTGATTTCGAAAAACAGCGACACAGATGTCGAAACTGGATCCTTATCGCGGAGACGCTGAAAATCTACCCCTCCCCCTCCCCCCCCCCCCCCCCCCACTATGCTAATGGATCAACACGGTGTCACTGCAGGCATATCGGGTATTGCGTTTGTGAAGGCGCACGCACTTCCGGCAGATCTCATTCACCCTGGTGCAAGCTATGAGTTTGCCGGTTTTAAGTCGTGCTTAGTATTAGTGGTGGATGTTCATGTCAGAACCATATACCAAATTTGACATGATATACCGGAATCATTTTTGAAGTCCACCGCTTGGTTGCATCGAAGCGCTTACGGACGATGTCGCTCAAGATGTTTTTTATCCAAAGATACTCTAGATAGATATCTAGATAGATATCTAGATAGATCCAGATATCCAAGAAGAGGTATTCCTGAGAAATATGAATGATGATGTTATATTACAGCTTAAGGCCAGGGCAAGACGTCATGAATAATCCGTAGTTACGATTTGAGAATTGGTGCTCGAAATGTTTTACTCGCCTAAATATTGTATTTGCTCGTCCTTGTATCTTGGTATCTTGTGCCCTTGCTTCTGTATACTTCATCTCTATCCATATCCATATTGTGTGTAATTACCTGTGTGTTGAATATGCGACTATACCATAGTATTTTTCTAGTACTTCATATTGTACCTTTACTGCTTTCTTCAAGGGTGATATTTTATGCGTTCAGATTATCAAGCACCATCCCTGTTTTTGGCGGCTGTTGGCGCTGGTTATCAACAAGCTGAAGGGCTAGACGTCTGATCCCAGCTACGAGTGGGGAAAAGATATTCCGCGCTGGTATAGCTTGTATATAAACGGTGACTGACACCCTCAACAAAACCGCGCATTGTCGGAACGGGCCGTTAAGTGCTAATGGTTCGAACGTTAAGTGTTAATGGAAAGCTCTCACTGGCACCATCATGGGATGCTGGAGATACACAACCCTGGTCCCTCAGACACATGCCATGAAATATCATTATCATTTCATGCTTATCATTTCACGCTTACACCTACAGTGAGCTCTTAGGAACCTGGCACTAACATCCTCCTAGCACTAGCTTTTGTGATGTAAAAATACCGACGACGTCATGATGACATATGGCGGGTATCGGCCTGCTGTCATTGCTGCCAGTAAAACTGCCAGCGTGTCAGTCCAGCATCGTCTATTTTGATTTGCTACTAGGTGTGAGTGCCGCGGCGCCATGCTACTAGCATGGAAGGTTATTCCATGACTGGCTACGATCCACGAACCTCCAGGCAGGAGAAGCACCAGGCATTAATACTGAGTACTTTCAAAACCACGAGAATAGGTACTCATAGTTGTGCTGGGGTTCCCAAACTTATGGCGTTTATTTGCATTGCGATGCACTTCGTGCCACGTGAACAAAGATGATGCTGCCCCATCAATGAGGTGTCGTGAACATTACGGATGTTTGAAAGGAGCTCGTTGGGTCAAGTTTGCACATTACATAAGGGCTAAAATGTGCGCGCGCAATGCAGGGAAAAACTGTGGCAGCATAAGCAGCCGCGGTTCGGTACGTGTCAGCCATTGGCCACAGCGCCGAACAAACCGCTGAGCTATCACGCTTGACCCGGAGTCTTTATCTGCGCGAGACCCCATTGGGCGTTTCCATTTCGTCGTAACCATCTGATGTCTGACACGAATGGTCGGGCCGCAAACATTTCCAATGGCAACGGGTAGTCCCGGGTTTCCCGTCATTTAATAGCTTGGTGAGCCTTTTTATGTGACGTTCCATAAAACAAGCATGGGCAACTCCAGAACGTGATGCATTTCAGCTACATCGAGTGTGCAAGTGAATGAATACTGAACTAATTAACTGTTTGTCAGAGACTGTTGTAGATAAACGCAACGTGTACAAGTAGGTGAGGCCACCACAAGAAAGCTCATTTTAATGCAACGTATTTGTGACAAAGAGCTGCCTTCGGATAAATGTTGCACACCTACCCAAATCACATCTTACACCCATATCAGGTCGCGCTGGGCTAAAACAGTTGAAGGTAGATAAATGAAAATGAAGGCCATAAGGTGACTGACTGTGAACCGATCGATGGACCGGACTGCAGGCGTTTAACATCCTCACAACCCCATGGCACGAATAAATCTCTCTCTCCCTCTCCCTCTCTCTTTCTCTCCCCCTCTCTCCCTCTCTCTCCCTCTCTCTCTCTCTCCTCTCTCTCCCTCTCTCTCCCCTTTCTCTCCCTCTCTCTCCCCTCTCTCTCCCTCTTTCCCTTTCTCTCTCCTCCCTCCCCTATCTCTTCCTCTCTCTCTCTCTCTCCCTCTCTCTCTCCTCTTCTCTCTCTCTCTCTCTCTCTATACATTTCGTTCTTGTTTTTTTCTCCTCTTACATTCTCGCGCATATATATATATATATATATATATATATATATATATATATATATATATATATATATATATATATATATATGCTCTAGATCGCTTGAGAATATAAAAGAGTGCACGCGTTCTGCACCAGCCATGCTTTTCCACCGTGTGCACAATCTGGAGATGCTCCGGGTATTTCACGGAAGATCCACGCCTTCCGTGGAGCGCGTGAATGCGTGAACACTCTCATCTCTTCCATCTTGATGGTGGCCTATGGAGGCTTGACGAAGATTCTCTGTTATTCCATGCTCCCAGCGCCGTCGCCGTTACCGACACTAAAGCGGCGTTGGTCACTGCCAAAGAGGGCTCATACCATACGTAGTCAGTAAACATATATTGTGCATTGATTCATTACATGGTTATGTTTGCGGTACGCACGAATGATTACGAGTGAATAAGCCCTCGATTAAGTCGACCAGTCGGGAAACAGCGGTGCAGTAGTTGAGAATATCACGCTGTCTTTGGGATTTAAAGAGGTGTGTCTGCTTTGTAAATTAAACTTACCACTGCCGCCATAGGTTATGCAGACAATGCGGATGATTTTATCCTCAAGCTTGGTGCAACACAGCCATCCTGCTCTGGTCAGTGCAATGCAGCTGTACCCACTTCTCACCGCAAACAGTGATGATGTACAATGCAGCTGACCCCACTTCTCACCGCAAACACGATGCTGCTGTACAATGCAGCTGACCCCACTTCTCACAGCAGACGTGATGCTGCTGTACAATACAGCTGTACCCACTTCTCACAGCAGACATGATGCTGCTGTACCCACTTCCCACCGCAAACGTGATGATACTGTGCAATGCAGGCAGTTGTGCTTCCCATTAAGAATGCAATATTACCTATAGGGGCTGTGTCTTTTCCCAGCATTGTCTCTTGCAGTAATGATGCAGTGCTATCGCCCCTTTCGCCATTGCTGCCGTGCCGGTGTAAGCCCCAACCCAGTGCCTCAGGACCCTGAATCAAAATCATGTCATCGTGTGACCCAGCGAGATACTAGGCCAACCATTAGGACTATGTGACCATTGAGACCATCCGACCATTGAGACCGGTCATTGAGACCATCCGACCATTGAGACCAGCCACTGAGACCATCCGACCATTGAGATCGACCATTGAGACGAACCATTGGGACTATGTGACCATTGAGACCATCCAACCATTGAAACCGGCCATTGGGACCATCCGAACATTGAGACCGGCCATTGAGACCATCCGATCATTGAGACCGACCATTGAGACGAACCATTGGGACTATATGACCATTGAGACCATCCGACCACTGAGACCGGCCATTGAGACCATCCATGCCACCCAGCATTGAGACCACGGCGCCCATCTTCTCAGTAGCGAGACAGATGCTCCTCGTACTTTAACGTCGCTCGCGTTGCAGACCCATCTCCGCCTATGCCTCCGCCTCCAGCAGATCGCAGAGCCTCACTACTCCAGGTCGGCCAGGTTGCTGAAGCCGACGCCTCCCTCTTCCAGCCACGCCGCGGTGGCCATGGCTGGCTCGAACTCCGCCAGACGGAACTCGTGCGGCACGCCGTAGCCGCCGAAGAGCACGACACCCACGGCGGGTCCTGGCTCGGGCAGCATGTGGCGGATGATCGGCGCCGACTCCCCGAGTCTCCAGACGGTGATGGAGGCGGTGGTGTACTCGACGACGAAAGAGAGGAACTCTGTGGACGAGAGGATGCCGGGTGTCGACACAGAGCTTACCCAGATCATGCCGGACGGCCCAGTGAGCTCCACACCCGTCTTGGCGTTGTTCCATCCACCGATGGTGACGTAGTAGTCGTTGACGAAGCGCAACGTCTTGCGGAAGCGCACTGAGCAGTCGGAGATGGCGCGGCAGGCGATCGTCACGCGCAGGGTCGTCGTGGACGGCACACGGCGCAGCACGTACTGGCCGGCGGCCAGTGCGAAGACGGGGGTGTCCGACACGCCCTGCGGCGAGAAGAGCCAGGCGTCGGCCAAGTCGCGCTCCACCTTTAAGGATATCAGCTGCGCGGCAGGGGAGACGGTCAGGAGGACGGCGGCGGGAGGCGACGGCGGTGGTGGCGGCGCGGAGGCGGCGATCACCGGCGCGCCCGTCAGCCAGCCGAGCGATAGCTCGTTGTCGCACCAGGATAGCAGGATAATGCGGAAATTAGAGGGCGAAAGCAGGGACGGCCCAGTCGCGAGGGTGGTCTCATTTTCGCCAGCGGCGGAGGCGGCCAGCACGGTCTGGGTGACGCCAAGGCGGAACACGAAGCAGGCAGACGTGATGTCAACATCTTCGCAGGCGCGAAACACCAGCTCGCCGGCAGAAACGGACCCGACCTGCATCCTAAGCGAGCACACGGACGGCGCCAGGCGCTTCCAGTTCTTAGAGACGCTCTCCAGCATCCACGGCTGCCAGAGGGGGAGCCGGACGCCATCAGCGACCTCCCAGCGCGCGTCGGACAATAGGCAGAGCCCGCCGGCGCAGGTGAACCCTCCCGTCGGCGAGAGCAGCGCGCAGAAGGCGTCGGAGAGGCACGCGCCGCCGTTCCACCTCGCCAAGCACTCCGCAGCGCAGTACCCTCCGGGGGCGCAGCCCGCGGCGTTCCACAACGGGGACGTCGCCTCCAGCGCGGCGACTTCACCCCGCGCCAGCTCGACGAAGCTGACGCCGGGGGCGGCCGAGAGGCGCCTCGCGTTCGTGTCGAGCGGCGCGCACGGCGCCTCGGCGAACGTCTGGCAGAGGAGCCGACCCTCCGCCAGGGGTCGGTACTGCAGCGTGCGGCAGGCCGCTTCTCGCGCGCAGGACAGCAGGCAGAGGGCACGGCTGGCAACGATGACCTCCCGCAGAGACGCCACGCCCTCGAGACGGAGGTCGTGGCGGTGGGCGCCCCGCCCCAGGAAGGTCTCGATGTTGCCGAGGCAAGGTGTACACGTCAGCAGCAGCAGCAGCAGCAGACGCAGCAGCAGAAGAGACAGCATGACCCTCCAGCACTCCTTGGGTCGGTTTGGGGCGTTAATGCGTCAGCCCCCGACGTTATTATGTTTTTTTGATGCTCTTAAAAATTTCGCGCGCTTTTGATCTTCTCGGTTTACAGAGAAGGCAGAAGGCCGCAAGAAATGTGGCCACTTCTTAATTATGGCGTGATAATCGAATTCGTGGCCGCGCCGACAGCCAGTCTTCTCCCACGACGTTTTTTCACCGCAGCCGCTGAAGTGATGGAGAACAACGAGATACTCAAACGAACAACCCCGGCTTTTCGCGCGCGGGTGTGCTGGGACACACACGAATACGGAAAACCGGGTTCTCCGCAGGACAGCGCCGGGGCCAGGCGCGCCCGTCGATGGCTTCGGTCGGACAAGAACTGGCCCCCCCCCGGTGGCGTCGACGGGACCGACAACCCACCTCCACCCCCTCCCCCACGGTGGCGCTGCCGTCGCGGTGAAGTCGTCAGCAACGTGCATGCCGTGTCGATACTGTGGTGGTGACGATAGTGTGGGTGTCGATAGTTTCGGTTTGCATGTGGGTTGGAGGAAGATCGTGGGTTAGAACAGTAGTAATAGCTATATTCACCGTAGAAAACACATGGAGGGTGGAGATACAGATGCGCTGATATTTTGGCAACATGCCTTTATCGAAACGAAAGGTAGAAGTATTAGAACGTACCCGGTCCCGTATTCGTTTCTTCTGCTATTCGTTTCCATAAAAGCAGGTTGCCGAAATATCAACGCCTCTACATTATCATTCTCCCGGTTTTTCTGCGCGTAATAAAGCTATTACAACTGTCTCAACTGTGTGCATAATGTTCCTCGCAAATGCACTTAACAACTTACGAAAATCTTCAGTCTTGAAAATACAATGGACGGAGGTCGCTAGTCTTCAATATGTTTCAAAAGCACAATATGTCAATAGCAAACATTGATTGGCTTGTTCTGGCACCCATGATCGGAAGGCCAGAAGCGTACCATGAAAAGGTGTGTTCAATTCAAGATGAATTGATTTGTAATTCATGATTCGCATAGGTTTTATGAGTCGCAAGTGAATCAGCTCTTTCAGATACCTTTGAGCGGTGTATGATTGATCCAATCAATGGTACTCCTACACTGAGTTGACTTCAATTAAACGAGTCAGCGAAGAGACCAAATTAATTGATTGAAGGCTGATGTCTTAAAACATATGAATCGGCATGCAATCATTATCATCAGTACCGTAAAAATCATCATATATTGGCGGTAAACAAATGATCTATCAGTTAATACGCATTAAAATTACCATGCACACAATGAATGCTGGAAAATCCATACTGAGTCGATTCAAATACGGAATGATGATTTTAAGCAGAACTGAAACATTAAACTGGGATATGACCCGACAATAAATTGATTTACAACCGGCAAAGCCATGGTTTGGATCAGTTGTCAACCATTCAAAAGGTGTCATGAATCAACGGTGAATCAATTTTCAAAAATTTGAAGCGGATTCAAATCTGATACCAGGTACCCAAGGTGAACAGATGATCTAGAATTTCAGCGAAAATGTGTAGTTGACATGACACAAGCATTTGTGTCAAGCCAACTAAATTTGAGCAAGTTGCATGTGCGTTGGCAAGTTGGACCTCATCTCGCTTAAAGTTAGGAAAAGATGGGAACAAACATAAAACAAGGAGTGAGTTGAGCGGCATAACCTTACCAAACCTTACAAAGCCAAACACTTGCAGCAGGTCATTGCCTTGGTGGCCGTTAGATACAAATGTCAAAACGGCGTATTATCATTACAGTGTTTTTCGTACAATGCTTTAAGTAAAAACCGATTACATTTTTTAAAGGTTATGATGTTTTACGCGTCAATACTGAACCGCTTCAGGATGTCATACGCTCAATGTTCCATACCGTTTTAAACCCAAGGGAGACATAGGTAGCATTGCTTCCCTCACAGTGCGACAGAACAGCACACTTTAACATATTTTATCCAGTTTTTTTCAGTCTGGTGCTGTAAATTGGGACCAAGACTGGTTGTGGGACTCCATCCCCTACCAAGACCGGTGTGGGATCAGATCGCCTTCCAAGACTGATTATGGGCTCCGTCTTTGTTTCCTTGGAAACTGTGCTCCTCACAATGTTGATGATCCAATCAATAACCATTCCGCAGGAATGACGATGGGCATAGAAACTCTTGGCATCCTTTTCAAATCTTAGTCATCCCTTTTGCCGCGAACGTCCTGACAAATTCATTTCAACGTGGTAACAAAGAGTGGTCAGAGGCAATCTGGCAAGTATGGCTGGCTTCAACATGAGAGCGGGCAAGCCCAGCCAATATAAAACAGGAGAAATCGATTTGCTTTTGACAAAGTCGTCTGTGGATTGAGTCCCGCGGTTCGTGTGGTTTTACATTGTACGAATAACGCCTGACATGCGTCCGAAGACCTCTTTCACCGGCTATTTACAAGACCCGCATGTAGGTAATGTAAAATTTATAACTGCATGCTTCATCACATTGCCATCAGGTGGCACTCAATTTTGAAGGGCTTCTACGCGCTCGGGAATATGTTAAAGCTTTTATTGTGGGGTAGTAATTCACGTAAACGTAATGCAGCCCCGTGATGCTTCAGAACGCCGCACAACATGGCTTTGTTTCACTCGCAGAATTCGGGTTTAGGATTATTGGTAGATGTATTCGCAGGATTTTGCAATGGGGTAAATGCAAATATTCAATTAGTGTACCCTTAGCGTGGGGAGCCCATGCGTTGGGTGACAATACCAAAACCATATGTCTTTACTCCATACTTTCATGCATGCACCTAGGTTATGCGATCGACGAGATTTGGCCACATGCACATCGGTGCAATTTCACTCAAATAATTGAGAACTGGAGGGGAGGGCGTTATTCTGATGCCTACTCGAATACGCCGCTGTGACCATAGCAATTGTTTTCGGTGTTAGCTAATCCATTTCGTGCTAAACACTTTCCGCACTTTCTGACCTCGTGTGCTGAGAACTGAGAATTAGTGGCGTTGTCGGCACGAACTTAGTTATACTCGCACGACATCGGTACCATGTTCAGTCTGCGTAAAATCAGTAAACAGATGGCGTTTAGACTTGGTTTATTTCGTTTGTTGTTTAGGGATATGTATGCATGTGTAGTTATATAAATACATGCATATATATATATATATATATATATATATATATATATATATATATATGTTAATAATGCATATGCATATATATGCATATATATAAATATATATGCGGACATCTATGCACATCGGCGATCTTATCCTGGTCGCGTCGACTATTGTTCCTCACCACCATTCAATAACTCTAGCAAATGCAGCTAGAAACAGTGGTACCTTCTATCAATCATCATTACCACGCTGGCTCGTCATCCGCATCAAGCCATTCCAGTCCGTGTATTACCACAACACCTCACGCGCCATCGCTTGCCTGTCCCGGCGTCATTCGCCGTCGTCTTCACAGAGCTCCGCGCGGAAACGTCACGTACCGGCCACGTCAGCTGGCACCCAATCGGCCACGTCACGTACCGGCCACGTCAACCGGCGCCCAATCGGCCACGTCACGTACTGACCACGGCACCCGGCACCCAATCGGCCACGTCACGTACCGACCACGTCAGCCGGCACCCAATCGGCTACGCCACGTACCGACCACGTCATCCGGCACCCAATCGGCGACGCCACGTACCGACCACGTCATCCGGCACCCAATCGGCTACGCCACGTACCGACCACGTCATCCGGCACCCAATCGGCTACGCAACGTACCGACCACGTCAGCCGGCACCCAATCGGCCACGTCACGCACCGACCACGTCAGCCGGCACCTAATCGGCCACGCCACGTACCGACCACGTCAGCTGGCACCCAATCGGCCACGTCGCTGCACAGTCCAGAGCCGATCATTACACGGTAGTCCAGAGCCGCCTGGCCGGTCCGCTTCGGGGGCGAAGTTTCGCTCCGCTGCCGACCGCGACCGCGGGTGTGGACCCGTTATGCGGCTCGGGCTGGGGCCAGGCCGGCCGAAGTGCGACTGAAGCGGCAGGTGGAGGGAGGGGAGGGGAGGGAGGCGCCTGTCGCGGGAAACGCCCGTGCGGCGGTGGCGCCAGGCGGGACGACAAAGGGACGTGGCTGATGCCAAGGGCGATGCTCTTGTAAGGAGAGGTGAAAGCAATTCAGAGCGAAGTTACAAGATGGCCAATGCTTTATTATGCCAATGATGCGTCGAGGCGTTGATTCCACGCGTCATTTGTATTCAAGGGGACATGTCATGCGCTGCGGTGTCTATCCAGGGCAATTTTGGAGCACAGATTTTGAGTTTTTGAGCCGGTTTTTCTAAGGGTCTCGTGAATAAAGTGAGGCCTCCTCACAGGGGCCTCCCGGGCAGTGCTGCACTCAATGAAGGGGGCGCCAGGGTACGTAATCGCTGACGTTATCGTCATTGGGGCTTTACGACGCACTCAGGTGCTATGGCTATATGGCGCTGCCTGTTTCTCACCCTGGCAGGGAGGGACAAGGCTGACACTGCGGGGTACTCGATCCCGTATCAGGTTGTCACATATATCAGTATCCATGCAAAGGAGCATCAAAAACTAAAAATCCAGAATAGGGGCCCTCTCATTACCACAGGAGCCGTCCTGATCCAGCAAAGAGCCTCCATATCCGAGAACAAGTCGTGGCCTGGTGTCTCCTATTGAGGTGACTGGTTGACCGACCGGCTTCCTCTCAGCTGCCGACTTCAACGCTCGTGACGTACCTTTTTCATTACGTTTTGGTTTCTACTTGGATTACACACCATCCATGTAAATGTTATGGTATTCACGGAAATAAGTTTCCGGGCTTAGCATCTTTAGGTAGAAACAAATAGATCTCACAGGAAGAAACAAGATGATCAAATACAACATCCATGTTAGCGCATTCTTTGCAATTCGTTTTTTAAAGGGCGAGGATTATTTGTTCAGGTATTTAGGGAAAACAGTTCTGAGTAAGTGTGCACGACAACCGGCTGGATAAACACATGAACACCTACATGGAATGGGTAGCCGTTTAGTTTAGTTTTTGTGCAGATTTTGGAAACTACACAGGTAAGGGTACGACTATTTGTTTAGCCTTTGCGAAAGCTTATTAAGGTGGCTGAAATAAATATTACACAACCTTACTGCTTGTGAATAAGGCAGTAATAATAGCCTTAATCCTCGGAGAGAAACCAGAGGCAAACGGCAGATGCATAAAGTGACTCAAACACAACCCGTCACGGGCAAGTGAAGCGGAAGGTGGACGTTCAACAGAACACAGCTGTCGGGACGAGCAGAAACTTTCCTGGAACTTTCCTTCAATGTAGAGCTTACATACTGTAAACAGTGAAAACGGGTGGGTGACGTGCAGGAAGCACTGATAAGGAGTGTGTAACGGGTGGGCGCGGGTCAGAGGGACTCCGCGATTGGGTAACCCGTAGGTACCCATGTTTTGTGGGTAACATGGTAGGTTGGCGTATATGTTTGGGTATACAAGAAGGGACACTGCTATGAGAAGGATATTTACGAAATGTCGGATAGATTCTCTAAGAGATTCTGCGCAAAGTTACACTTGCGCTTCATTTAGAGGTAGTTAGCTCCATCAACAACCCACACAAAAGAGCATGCTTGAACGCAAAAGTTTCTGAGAGTCTTCCATGTTTTGTAATTAAATATCTAGGAAAATGCAAAAGAACGGGTAACGGGTGGGCATAATTGGTCAGGGATGGTAGCCCGCCGGGCGTGGTTAGGGGCAGCCCCAGGGGCAGCAAATGGATCTGAAAAGGCAAATCTTTGAAGGGAAGCTTTTGGAATGTTTGACTTCAAGCGCGGGCACTGAAAAGTGCACTTGCGATATGTGCATTGGCAGAGACGGTTTCGTTATGTCTAGTTAAGCATGTTATGCAGTTTTTGTTGTCTGATGGTTGCTGTAACATGGCAAATATTTCGGTCGTTTTGCACTATATTTTCACAAAAAAACGTTCCCGGAGATAACCATGGAAGCGACACATGATTCAGTCCGAAAAATGATGCAAATCTGCGGAGCTGACAGAACCCCGTTGCCATCAATGCGAATCAATGGCAAGCGTCTCGTGACCTATCACAACCTGACCTAACCTGACCTTTTAAAAGTGTAGGCTTGCTGGGAATGGGCATCAGCACAGCGGTCACATAGCCGTCAAAAAGAGTAGCGATAAGGAAACCCATGTCTGCATGATCGTTTGTCAACTGCACATCCATGAGGGCGTCATTTCGATATAATATAAATATAAAATCTGATAAGATAAACATAAAATATGACACCCAACTGACCTTGAAAGCCAACTGGTCGGGGTATATCAATGAAACTGACATGAAATGAAGGCTGAATTACCAGGCATAGGTGTTACCATATGCCCGATGTTGGCACCCGTATTTCCATACAGCAAATGCTCACGTCTATAGAAGCAAATGTGCCCCATTTTTGACATATTTTTGTCGAAAAACTGCAAGTTTTGAAGTCGATGCGCAATCCCTAGAAACATTTTTTGCTGTTTCCAATTTTGGTACCAGTGGTTTTCAGAAAGAATGAGATAACGGAAGTGCCTCACCACCTACGAATTTACAAACTTTGTGCAAAGTTGGTGCATCTTTACTGTCCATAAAACATATATTATTCAACACACATTCCAAAACCGAATGTCATCCGTGCGAATTAGCTCCATAAGTCAGTATTTTACCAAGTTTTAACAAGTCACTTCGCCTACTTGTTCTTACACATCGTTTTCATGTCACGTCCATATCCAGTATGCGCCATGTTGCATTCATATGACAAAGCATTCACAATGTTTTCTTCCGCCTTTAAGTCCCGATTTTATGTTTCTCCCATTGCCCCATCGATCCAGCTAGCTTGAAGTGCGAACCACTCCTTCAAAACTGCCTTATTAAAACTGGTAGTGGCATTTTACCAGCCAGCAAAAATGGATTGTGCTTGAAAAAAGCTTGTCCACCTTTGATCCGGTCCACTAATTTACCCCAGCAGCCTTGGTCTGGCTACGGGTATGCTGGTACATGAAAGGAGCCTGTTCTGGAAGGTCTATGTCCTGTACATGAAAATGGTGTCTCCTGATCCGGAAAAGAAATCAGAGATAACCAGGAGGGCCTCCTATTTCAGAGCGCGGGATCATAGTTTATAGCAGGGGCCTCCTACTTCATAAGCGGGGCCTCCTACTTCATAAGCGGGGCCTCCTACTTCATAAAGGGGTCTTATTTTCATAACTGGGACCTCTTAGGACATCAGTGAGTCTCCTTATTCAAAACGGGATCTACCTAGTTTAAAGCAGGAGCATCTTGGTCCCAAACGGGGAATTCCTAGTTCATAAAGGGTGTCTCGTAGTTCAAAACGTGGTCCTCTAGTTCACCATGGGGGCTTCCTAACTCATGACGGTGGCCTTCCGAGCCAGCAAAGGGCATCCTTGACTCATGGGGGCCTCTTAGCTCATGACGGTGGCCTTCCGAGCCAGCAAAGGGCCTCCTTAACACAAAATTCGGACTCCTGGTTGAGAGCAGGGGATACCTAGTTCAGAAAGGTGGTCTCATCATCCAGAAAACGGGCCTCTTGATGCAGTACAAGCCGTCTGAGCTGATCAGGTAACCTGTAGCTGACCTATGGGGCCTCCTTGATCTGAATCTTGATCGGGATCTAATTCACGTGAGCTAAAAAGTCTTCGCATGGGCAAGAGGGTCCTCCCAAAATTGGTGGTGGTGGTGGTGGTGGTGGTGGTGGGTGGTGGTGGTGTTGGGTGGTGGTGGTGGAGGGGGGGGGAGACAAGTACATACCCCCTGCATGCCAGCAGGGAGGACTGCCGCCCCCTCTCCCCTCCCCTATCCCTGCTATGTCGTCCCTGTATCTACCGAAGGCTAACATGAATTATCCGTGATTCTAAAACATTAAGCAATTGCTATGGACTCATCGCACGCTCTTTGGTGACGTGACAACGGGCAGCTGCTGCGGGCAGGCCTTCATTTCACAGAAATGATTGAACGCTCACCATCCTGTGACGCGCGCGCGCCCGACGCGCTGGCGCCGCTCGTGTCCACCTGTCCACGGTTCGGTGGACACGTCCACGCCACGGTGACCCCGCCAGTGTCACGCTCACGTCCGCACGCCGCGGGTGCGCCGCCGGGCCACGAGTGGTGTCGCGGAGGTGACGTTTGTGGAAGACGGTGCTGAAGACGACGTTGGTCGTGGAAGACGGTGCTGCTGGAGGAGACTCCGGAGACTCCGGTGCTGTGGGGGAGACTCCGGAGATTCTGGTGCCGTGCATGCGGTGGATATCTTGCGAAGCGGGGACCATCAATGCGAGGGTGAGTTTGCTTGTGGGAGGGGGGGGGGGGGCGTTGACCGTACTGGAATGGTGAGGGATGGCCATAGGAAAGCGCAAAGGAAGCAGAGAGGTGTGAAGGCATCCTTATGCAGGGACGTGAATGGATAGCTATGAAAAAATGATCATGGAGGGATGGGAAGGGATGGAAGTGAAAGAGACGGATTTAATGGATGGCTTTGACCAAATAGGGACGTGAGGGGTGGGTGCACAGGGGCAAACGGCTTGTATGAATGAGGGGATTTCAGATGGCTTAATGGTTATGATGTTCTCAATGAAGGGAATGAAAGGAAAGTATATATGAAGGGATTCCTGAGGACGAGCATGGCGGGGCGCATCACCTGTTGTGATAAGAAGGTGCACCAAGCACGAGGAAAGCAACTAGACGCTGAACATGTGAAAAGGCTCACATTTGCTTCTTGATTTGGAGCGGTGCATTGTAGGAGCCTAATAGAATACCCAATGGTACCAACTCCAGCGTTTTTTACCGACTTTTCACCACTTCAACGGTCATTAATGGTGTCGGCTTGGTCGAAGTGGAGTCAGGGTTCAGTTGCCAACAACCAAACAACAGTTGGCTGCAAAACACATAGTCTGGAAGTGACTGTATATGCCAACAACTGTATATGACATATATAACATATATGACATATATAACAACTGTATATGTCGACGCACAGCAGTCAAGTCACAGCGCCTAGGTTTTGGCACTGAGCACATCGAAGACCGTAACCGTTCTGCGAAACATCCAGAAAGCCTACTGATGATGTCCTTTCCTATGTTATCGCGGACAGCTGGATATACAAACACCAATGTTATCTCCGTCGGATTGTTTCTGATTTTGTTAGGTAGAATCCTGGTGTGGCTTAACGTCTTTCATGTTACGACTTTTCCAGGAACGCAGTTTCCTTTTCAGTAACAGATGCTTCAGGCTTCTCCCCCCCCCCCCCTTCTCCCAACTTGGGAACCAGCCCTCAGATAGGAAAAGAAAGTAAACCATAACGGGGAAAACCCCGTTTGGTGGCGCATTTCGGGAGTAGGTTGGGTCCTCATCAGCCATAAGTCATGACTGTTCTGCCCCCTTCAAACTCACTTTGTGAAACAACACCCCTGAACTTTGCGTATTGTTCGTGCTGAGATTTTAGCCGTGCCGCATGTCTAGGTAAACTTTTCGATTTCGTTTACGAACTCGTGCCCTTTAAAACTTCAACGTTGACTTCAGGACTGATGGCATTACCATGATGACAAGCACAAATTCCCACATCGTGTACAACTGGAAGACCTGTTGTCAGTGACCTTCAAATCTCTGGTCAATCAAATGATGCACGGAATTTCCGTCGTGAGAAATCTGGTCCTAACATCGCCCCATTCTTTTCAGGCGAATTGAGCTTCCCTCCACCGACACAGGACTTCTCGCAAGCCCCTGCTATGTAGTGTCTTTCGCTCACGTAGTTATATGGCTGCTGTGAGACGTAAAATTCACGCATCGCCGACTTATGCATACCCGGAAAACACCAAATTCAAGACTAGAAGCAGTGCACTGGTGGCTATGGCAAACCGCTACACCCTGCGATGACTAACCAATCAGCATTCAGCTCTTCTGCTGACGTGAGCGGCTCAGACCGCTCGCTGAACAGACCGATGAGCAATGCTGCTTGTTCCTGCCATTCTGATTTCGCTCAGGTGGTTCGGGAACACAGACGAACCGAAATCCGAGGAAAATCAAGTGATGGAATTGACACCACCCTCCAAGAGATACCTCGCGTCACCTCTTGAAGAGCACGACACCCCGGGACGCTCTGAGGAAAACGGCTTGCGTCCCACGCTCTCAGCGGATGTGAAGAGACCACACCCCGGCAATTACAATACCTGGGCCTTCGGTCACACCGCTTCGACAAGCCAAGCGCCAGGCGCTACCACGGAAGTCTCCGCTGGGGTGGACGGCAGTGCTGCGCTGGCAGGAGCCTGGGACTCCTCGATGGCGCTGTTGCCGGAGGAGCGACCCCTCACGCCTTCAGCTCTCATAGAGGGTAGCTGGCCCGAGTCTGCAAGGGGCCAGTTGTACTCACGGGGGGTCAGTACGGCCCGCAGGCCCGTGAGGGGTCAGTACGACCCGCGGTCCCGTCGCCGGAAACCGCCGCCAGGCGGCAGCTCCGACAGTGTGCTACGTGACATCCTGCGGCACTATCCCCTCAGCTCTGACGTGGCTGGCGTGGGGCCCGCCAACCGAAGAAGAGACCGGCTGCGCGCCGCAACCGGGTCAGAGCGCGACGATGCCGCCGCCGCTCCTGGTAAACAAAGGTTCAATGTTCCTACCTCTAACAGAGCCGTGAAAGGCCATGGTGCGGTAGACGCTGCTCCGCACGGCGCTAATGAACGCTTCGAGGTGACGGTGACTGCGTCAATGCGAACGGAGGCGGGGCCGCGTTCCGTTAGCGGTACGCCGCCTGACCGATCAGACCACGGCGCCATCGCGGACGGCAACTCGGGTGTGACCAATCCGTCGACTGAGGTAGATAGCATATTTGACGCGACTTTAGGTGAGTCGCGGGACGTCCGCGGCCCTCGTGACCCCGATGGTGACCTTGCAACCCCCAGCGGTGACCTCGACTCTGCTGGCGAGGCGGCTCGCCGGGAAATGAACGAAGAATCTGTGAGGCTGCTTGGCAACGCGCTAGAGGATATTGATGAGATGGTGCAGCAAGCGATAAACGAGAGCTCCGCTCTAGTAGAAAGCCTGGAGGCGCTTCCGAAGCTCAGTGAAACCCAAGACTCCAGCGTGGCGGCCGGGCAGGCGGTGCCATCTTCGACGGGTGAAACACTATCCAATCCAACGTCCACCGCGATCGCCAACTCCACTCACCTACCGGTGACGTCACCAGGTCATCCCGATGACGTCACCGCTTCACCGCCCAGCGCCGACCGCCTCTCGCTTGCCGTCAGCCTGCTGCGCGAACTGAAGGAGTACCACCTAATCCGGGCCGCTCTCGACCGGCCTGCCGCCGTCAGCCGCCTGGGCGCGCCGCTTGGCGGCGCCACCAACGCACCGACAGATGGCGCGCGGATGCGGTCCCTGCTGGAACGCTACCTGCAGGAGCGCTGCTCGTGCGCGGAGGAGGCTCCGCTGGGTTCCGGCGGGCTGGCGGTGGGTTTAGTGGCGGTGGCTGTACTGCTGGCGGTCGCCTTCAGCTCCATGGGCTCCTCTGGCATCAGTCTATCGCTGGGCAAGAGTGCAGGGGGCGCCTGGGAGCCGGCCTTCGGGTGGAACGGTGAGCTCCTGTCTGGAATGCTGCGGTCCCTTCAAGAAATCCTTCAGTGGGGAGTAGATGCAGGATATCAGCTGTGGTAGACAACACGTCAGCTTGCGCCAAAAAGACTCCGCATTAGCTTGCAAAGCTACATCCCTGGTTTGTTCATATGAAGTTAAAATGTCTAGATCAACAAATATTAAACTACGTTATCGATCATCGTTGGTGTTTTGGCTTTTACCGCTACAGGCAACCTTTGTTAGATTATTGTGGTAATTGTTTTTGAAATTTAATTCTCGACTGCTTTCAGGAATTCCCGCCGTGCCACCACTCGGCGGGGGAAAAGCTGATCCTTCGCTGACAAGAGATGCAGGCGAGTTTGAGTACAGTAAAGACAATAGAACAAGAAGCACTCCCGGGCGCCAGACGGAACCCGGCGCCAGCGATCAGAGTCAAAGGTCCTTCACCTTTGATCCGGCCGACCGTGTGGTAGCTGATATTGTGAATCGGTCGTCAAGTGCCGTGCATTTGAGGTTAAAATCGCCTACAGATGGAGGGACCAGTGGGTCAACCAGAGACGATGTGAATGTGACTCTTGACCTGAGCAAGACAAACTTTCAGTCAGCTGACGTCAAAAGGCCAGCTGACGGTGAGACATCCAGCGATGGCAGAGCAGCGCGGGATGCTTCAGAGAAAGCATCGGGTCCTGACGGGATTTCAGTGAAATCACGTATTGTGAAACATGGGGAAGTTCTCAATGATGACAGTTTAGCGCGTGTGAAACGGAAATGGGGAAAAGTGAAGACCGCTATGCGGAAAGTGTCCTCAATGCTGCCGCAGGCGGCGGCCGGCAACAAGCGCCGGAACAATCACCAACATGGTGGGGGGTCTTCGAAGCGCACTAAAAACCGCCATCGTCACCCACTGCAATCAAAAATCCCAACGAAAAAGACGAGAACAAAATTAATGAAAAAGTCACGCCCAAGACGACCGAAAAGCCCACGGAAGGGATCTGTAAAGAAAGACCTCTCCTCCCTGCGCCAGACCCGCCGCAAAGTGCGCCAGAAAGGCCGCCGGCGCCGACCACCAGCTGACCGTCGCCCCGCGGTCAAGAAGGTCGTCCATCGCTTCCAGGTGGTGCACACCAGACAGGGGCACCGTCGGGGGACTCCGGGCGGGCCGACACCGCCGAAGAGGCACAGAGGAGGGGCGGAAGCCAAGGCGGAACGCGGTGGAAACCTGCAGAGGTTCTGTGACTGCGGTACGGACGGCACCGTCACAGCTGTGACGGCACTGGGAGCCCTGGCAGGTAAGCAGCCGCGGGATCTCGTCAGTCGACTCTGAAGGGATCTGGCGGGTGGTCAGCTCTAAACGGGTGAGGAGTATGGGGTCAAATTGAGACCAAAAATTGCAACACGGAAATGCCAGCACAGAAAAAAACCAGCTCGGAAACCAAAAATGGGCCGGGACAATAAACAGATGGCAGAGCAAGCATTACAAAAATGCATGATTTCACAAAAAATATCACCCAAAACACACCAAAAATACAGATCGACTGAGGTTTCTTGTGGATTTTATTGGGCTACGGGATGTCGAACAAAGCCAAACACTTTTCTTTCAGGAGGGCCCAGGTCCATCAGCCTTGTTTCAACGAGCGCTTCTTGGCGAAGGCGTTTGCGACGGCCGCGTTCTAGGGTGACGCACCGCAACCAGCGCAACACGACCCTGATGAGATGGGAAGCGATGCCATCAACGCCTGATGACAGCTTGATGACAGCCTGATGAGAGGCGATGTTGTCAATGCCGTCATGTTTAAAATGATCTCAATGACTAAAAGCAATTCGAGTTACCATTTCACGGTCGTTGCTTGAAACTGTTACTGTTACTGTTACTGTTACTGTTACTGTTACTGTGCGAAATAGTAAAACTTTGTATGACAGATAGTGTACGATTTCTGTACATTGAAAGATGTGCTTGCAGTCACTCCCATCCACCTGGTGAGACCTTTGAACTTTGCAGTCGATCCCTTATGTCCGAAAATGCGGTGCGGGAAACGTGCAGACGGTCCGATTTGGAGCTCATGTTTGCAATAGATCTACCCCTCAAAACACTCAGCAAAATCACGATCGCGCTAACAAGTGTGGGATTCATCTTGGTCACAGTCCGTGTCCTGTTAGACGCGTGCCATCCCAGCAATAACATAGCAGCCATCTTCATCTTCCTTGCGAAGAAATTGTGTTGCGTAGGTGCCCTACTCCGCGGAGTTTTCACCAAATAGCAAGCACCTCTATATAGCCACACGAATGCGGTGGAGCAAATACGACTGCTGATATTCTTAGCATACACTGACGGCCGGTCAGTGTAGAACAGTACATTCCCGTGAATAAGTGCAACGTAAAATGCCACAACCAGAGAAAACAGCGGGGTTGCCATGGCAACACAATCCAGTTCCGAGTTGTGGGATCCGAACGCGTATAAACCATTTGCTGCGCACCGGTTCTCGTTTTCATGGACCTTGTTACGAAACAGTCGCACACAGTACGTGTGCCCAAAACCAGTCGGGGTGGAAGGCACCTGGCACACGCCGGGCAAATGGGCCGTCAAAGCGTACAACTGTGGCCCCATATACTGTGTACACCCACATCGAGTCAGACACAGAAAGCGAAACAACATGACCTAATGGTGCGTCATCCGTTCGCGTGACATCGGGATCCGTGCGGTCCCAAACCTGCTCTAAACGCTGTGCGGATTTGTCTCCGTTGCACTTAAAATTGCACCATGGCCGTGGTTTTCCATTCGCACCATCGCACTATGGCACCATGGCGACTTTTCCCAAAGCGCGTTGGGAAAAAGGCAGACTGACATGGCGTATGCTTGTCTGGCGGCTTGTATCTTGCGGGCCACACTGATCACTGTCTTTCCAGAATGTGCACAGATCCTGCTCCAGAATGTGCGTCTATACTGTTCCAGAATGTGCATGGTAAATGTGCACGCATAAGCTACATTAGACATTTCATCTTAAGGTCGGCTAGGATGTTATAGACTATGCGCATCATGCAAGACAAAATGTGAAACTCTGGACAAGATCAAAGATGGACTTCGTTGATGTTGAATTATGCTGTATTCATGGATTGGGTTTAATTCGACACTGAGGATCATTCCATGGAAAGCTATGGCTATGTCCCTGTGTTTGTATCCTGAATGTTATCCATACTCCTAACTGTCGCCCGCCCGCCTCCTGAAACTCCTCAGCATTGTCGATGTCTGGTAACATCCGTCCATGCCTCCTGTCGGTGGCTTTTCCTCGACGTTTGTGCGCCCTGTCTGTGTCTTCTTCTGGTGTCTGCGTCTTGAGTTTGTGTGTTCTCGCACCTTTATCACGGCTGTTATATTTTTATCCTGACTATTTTATTTGCCCGCTGATGATTGCACCTTTCTCCTGATACATGTCTGCATCCCCTGATGGCTGCTCTGCTCCCTGACGGTTGCCTGGGGCTCCTGACTATGTATTTCATTGGTATTATCATTAATGGGCCATTTTGTCTCTTAATGGATTTCCGAGCATACTAATAGTTGCATTTGTTTCCTGCCGACTGTCTGCGCCCGCATGTCTTGACGGTTGTCTGCGTCCCCATGACGGGCTTCTGCGTCTCCCGATAGTTGTCTGGGTCTCCATGACGGTTGTCCGAGTCTTCTAACAGTTATCGGCGTCTCCTGACGGCTTTCAGCGTCTCTTGGCGGTTATCTGCGTCTCCTGATGGCTGTCTGCGTCTCCTGACGGTTGACTGTGTTTCCTGACAGTGTCACCATCTACGACAGGTCTCTCCACGCTGGCTGCGCTGCTCGGATTTGGCGTTAACCGCATCACCAGCGGAGGAGACGCCATGGCCGACACGGCCAACACCATCTCCATCGACAGCTCCGATTCGTCCACCGGTGCGCCGGCGCAGACCGTCACCGACGCCAACACCAACACTATCACCATCACTATCACCAACAAGGTGGGCGACCAGCCTTGTGTGGAGGCGGATGCGAACGGTTTTGAAACATCTAGCCCGCGTTTAAGGTTTGCACTGCCTGCCGCGTTTTGTTTCCAACACTTGTCGCTTTCTGGCCGTCCTGACAAAAACAAAAACATTTGCCGAATATCTTATAATATCCACACTTCCTGGTCAAGCCGCACATTTGAGAATATTGATAATGTTTGACGCTCAGAAACTGTCAGAAGCATGTCTTGATGATAAGTGTTCAGGTGACGCCTGCTTCCTGATGAAGTCTGCCATGGTCCCACTCACTAATCGCGCGCTGCGGGCAACCGGAATCCTTCTCTCGATTCCGTTTTAAAAGGACATCGGTTGATTGGTAATTATTGTGTACAGGAGTAGTTATTTCTATACCGTCAACGAAAAACCAGCGTTCTATTTCTCATTTGCTACCAGCTAAGTATGCTCTGCGTTAGTAACCATTCAGGAAATGTGGCCGTGGAGCGGAAAGTGCGCCTGGCTCTTGATCACTGTCCAGCCAGGGACCAAGTTACTATTAGTAGTACTAGAAGAAACTCATCCCTGGTCCGGTGTGACCTCTATGACGTGGACATCGCAGACATGGACCTACCGACCGGCCTTCGGCGCCTGCTCCGGCATGGTGCTCCATTTTGGTTAAGGTGCCGTGCATCTCGCGACCGTTCAAAGCGGGGATTGGGCCTAATGCCTCGTCTTATGACTGTTTCTGACTCCTGTTATGATTCCTGGCTCCTCTTCCGACTTCCAACTCCTCCTCTTCCGACTTCCGACTCCTCCTCTCGTGATTCCTTCCGACTCCTGCCCTGATGACTCTATCTGAATCCACGTCCTATGAATCATTCTGACTCCGCCTCTCATGACTCCTCCTGACCCTCTTATGGGTCCCTCTGACTCCTCTCACGATTCCTCCTATGACCCCTCTTTTGACTCTTGACTCCGATACACAGGCGGAAAACGACAATGCTAACAACAACGTGAACAACGACCAAGACAACAACACCGGTGGAGTGTCGTCAACGGTTACCAACAACAACAACGGACGTCGTAGTATGTCCCAGTCGGGTAAGTAAGCGCCTGCCTCATTCTGCAAACACCATCTCGCATCTGACGACACAAAGTTGCCATGCCTGTTAAGGCGAATGCATGGCCTTACGTTAGTCGGTGTAGGAGTGCAGTTTTGAAGTTTTTTTGGGCACTTGGACACAAAGTCGGAGGCAGAGCTTCCAAATATTTGTGAAATCTGAGGCAGAAATGAAATCCATACCGGTCCGAGGCCAGCAAAACGTTCCCTACACGCGTTTCGTCGTGGAGGTTATACTGCTAACGCCCTTCGCGGGCGAAAAACACAGTGGGTTGAAAGGAATCGAGACAACCCGACAATGGAACTCGAAATTATCTTGCACAAATCATCTCCACTTCAAAGCGTATTCAATCGTGCAGTAGTATAACGCCCTGCATTTCTTTGTCTATGACGGCAGATTGTACTTAATTCGCTTGTCCTTTGGATTGCAATTCTTATTATTAGAGTTAGAGGTTGGACAACTAATAGGTCTCCACTGCAATGCATCGTAAATTTTAAGCCACTCTAAGCCAAGCGATATGTTGTCACGCGCATTAAGACGTTTCTTAGTGCAATCATTTTAAGCGCAATGTGACAATAGGTGACATAAAGTCAGTGAAGAAGAGTGGACATGTTTCACCCTCTTTCACATCAAAGTGAACCATTTGAAGCATCGAACTCGGACCAGAAACCGAGGATGACGGCCTCGTCGGGACCTGAGTTGGCACCTGCTGGCAGTAAACTGAGCGTCGCTTCCAATATGTCACACCATGTGACGTCTCAGTCAGCGACGAAACCGGCGCAGCACTCCAGGAGAACTGCCAGAAAGGCGCTTTAGGTCGTTGGTCAACCGTTCGTGATATCACTTTAGTTATTATACCTATATATGTGTATATATGTATATACATATATGTGCATATAACATATATATATGTGTGTGAGTGAATGGCATATGATATACATATATATGTATGTTTATATATACATACATATATATGTATATCATATATCATACACTCACACACTGATATGTATATATATATATATATATATATATATATATATATATATATATATATATATATTATGACATGATGTAGCCTCACTATCTAGTGTTATTATTTATATGAAACAGATCCGGAGGGCTCACCAGAGCATGCTCTTGAAATATCCTTAGATGGGACGCTTCCTTTAACAGTGCTCTGGATAGCATCTTGGCAAATCCCTCACTTACTCTCTCTGCCCCCAGGTGACGCGCTTGACCCTGGCGACCTAAGTCTACTGCTGCAGCAGCTGACTGCCCTCCGATCAGTGACGTCACTCTGCGCCCGGCGGCGCCTGTGTGACGTCAGCGCCGTCGGGCAGCTGGCCGGCCCGGCTCACAGCCTTCGTTTGCTGATTGTCGGGTGAGCTTACCGGTGACGTCATGTGACGTTGAGTGCGGCGTCACAAGGTTCAACCGTCAGGCACTGGCCGGCCCGGCCTTTGTCTGCTGGTTGTGGGATGAGTGTACCGGTGACGTCATGTGACGTTCAGCGTGAAGTCACGAGGATCTTCTAAGAGGTGGGGGGTGTTTACGTCAGACATTGCGGCCTTTCGCGGAGCACGGGAAGCGATAGTTCCTTCATTGGCTTGTTGAAATTGCTCTTTATAATATCTTATCGAAGTGACCTGGTCGGTGCGCTTGATGATTTTTTGCGTGGTAGTAGAGTTATAGCGGCGAGGACCTGAATCTTTCTGACACGCTCAATTTATTCAACACGCTCTCCAGTGATGACATCTCAGCTTGGTGGGAAATCTAAATGATCTTCTTCTGATCTGATCTGATCTTCCCCTGATCTGATCTGATCTGATCTTCTCCTCTGATCTTCCTGGCTTTTACCAACTCACATCCGTAAGAAGTGGCAGAAATTGGCAGGACCGTAGAAACCAAAAACTTTGTTATGTTTTGGCTCGTCATTATGTTCGAATAATGTTACTTCCTTTTAAAGCATGCCACGATGAAGATGCACCCGAACCGTCACGACATGACATTTTAAAATAAGCGCCTAACTATTCGCATTTAAGAATAAACACCTAACGCTTGACCAATATAACCAACATAACCTTTGACCAATGGCTATATCTTGGGTAATGAATTCCCGACACTTCTGCAAGAACTAAAAAGCGACCACTCAGACCCACTTGTTTATTCTGTTGCAGCTTGCACAAACATACAACACAGCACATATATTTTAAAGGGTGAGATCCGATATGAAAATTCAAAGAAGACGAGGCGTGGAGCGTCGGTCCATATTGGTCCAGTGTTTCATCATTTCAACTCGTGCCAGATTACCAGGCTCCAAAATCATAAGCCTTCCATCCACTGATCTCGTACGGTCTACTGCGTTCACTACGTCGGTCCTTGCCTGCAGCTCTCCAGTAAGACACACTCACGGCTCGTCCTCGTCCATTCCCTGCATCAGCTTTCGGAGCCAAGTTCGTAATCCTTCAGGAAATTTTGCTCATCTTACAGCATCCCTGATGCTAAGACACGGATAGATGCAAGAGGCGATATTGCAGCACACTGTATACATATAATATAATTACAATTAAGAAATACAGCGCAGGAAGACAGTTCACATACCCCCATTGTATAAACGAAGTCGCTCGCCCGCGGTTGTTAGCCTGTGCCATGGATGTAACCACGTCTCTGACGTTGAAGGGGGCAAATCAGGATCGGAGGAATGAAACTGAAATGTGGTGGGGACAAAAGGATCTAAAAACTGAATATCGAGCAGACGGCAGGATCTGAGAATGAAGTTTTGAATGGGAAATGGTTGAAAAACGTGCATTTCATGCACAAAATTAAAGTGGTGAATACAGAAATTGAGGACATTATGTAACCATTTCGTGCCTCAAAGCCCCCCCCCCCCCTTCCCCGCACCTTCAGTGATTGCACTCACAGTCGGTGCCAAAGATTCAAGCCATCATGTGTGGTGCCGATGTGGGGAATTGGGAAAACACGCCGCATGAAGAGGCGCAAGCACGGAATAGCTGCTAGGGGTAGGTGACCCTCTCCCACGGCATAAATTAATATGCATACGTGGCTAATATTAACGGTTCAACATCCCAGATAGGCAGGTATCATGAGAAAATGGAGAACTTGCGATCTTGAGAACTTGAGAACTTACGATCACGTAAGCTATTTCGCGCATCTGCTGAATCGTGCTGCATCGTGCTAAATTTGTTTTTCAGTGAACATTTGTAAAATGTGCCGCCAACCCCATTATGAAATCTTGCGAACGCCACTGGCAAGGCGCTGCTTGGAAAGAAAACCGGAAACACATGGCGGCCGTCGCCCTAATTGTCAGCCGGTAGAGCGTCAGTGATGACGTCAGTGAGGCCACCAGCGACAATCACGACGCAGTGACAATTACGACGCGGCGACAATCGCGGCGTAGTGACAATCACGGCGCGCGCCAATGAACGAGGTAAATATGATCACGGTACTTACGCCTGTTGGGTCGTTGAGCGTGACTGCAGAGAACGGCTAGTACAAATCGGGGGACGCCGCGTGGACGGCTGCGCGTTAAGCGACGACTTCCGAAGAAGAAGACCACAGCGTGCCGGAGAGCTCAGGGACTGCTGGAGATGGAGCGGGGTGGGGTGGGAGGGAGGGCGTGCAAGTCGGATGGGGCGTAAGCAGATATGAATTTTACTCAAGTGATGGAAGGTTGGAATACGTTGAGATAGGTGTGCATCACGTCAATACGTACCATTTTAAAGTTCAGAAACGCCTCTCAAATTTGCTATATACAAGCACCTGGAAAACTCCACGCATGATATGATTAAAGGCGCGAGTTGTGTGCGTAGGTCAAATCAGATTGAAATGGTTAAGGGTTTGTATGCGACATGCCATACGAACACCCCTCGGAATTTGCTTGGTCACACTCAACCTGCGCCACATTTTGCACCACCTGTCCTACGCGAATCCAAGTTCTAGCGCGGCACTTGACCTCGTTTGATTTCAAGCCTGCCAAGTTGGACCAGTCTCAGAACCAGAGCTGGGCAGAATTAGCCGCTACCTGAGCTCAGCCTTAGCTCAGCCTTAGCTCTGACTTGATCTGACTTAGTCTGAGTGGACTTAGTCTGCACGAAGACTGCTTGGCTGGACTGAGCTAGGGCGACTAATAGTTCGTGCGATTTATGCCACGGGCCGTTGTCTGTTCCGACTTAGATCGCCCGAGGCGTACGTTTTGGTACCGGTGTTGTAGCCGGTATGAACCGGTATAACCGGCATCATCATTTTTGTCCAGGGCAGCGTTGTGAATCATTTCTATACAAACCTGCACCACTAGAATAGATCACCTCTCTCTAGTTTCACCCGCAGTTCACCATCACCCATATCCAGTGATAACCATGTCCAGTATCCCGAAACCGTCCGCTATTATCCAATTGTTCGCTATCCAGTTTCACTGGCTGCAGGCCATGCTGACGTATGAACCGTTGCGTCAAGATTTCGCGTTAACCCCGTCTAGCCTCGTAGAAGTATTCCGTGTACCATTGACGAGTGACGAATGTCAAGCATCAGCTGGGGCAGAGATGTCAACTCCACTTTAAATCCAGGCCAAGATCTCATTCTTGTCTTGCTGAGATATTTTACTGTCGACCCCGAACTGAACCTGAACTGAAATGAACTGAACCCTACGAACCCCGAACTGTTGCCTGCCCACCCTCTGAACTTATGGGGCTGAGGGGCTATTTACGCTTTGGAACCACGCGTCCGTCCCGGCAGCTCAGTTGGTTAGAGCGCCTGCCCTCCGATCCACCCATCCGTTGCGGGGTCGGTTCTAGTCGCTCTAATGCGCTCGCTATTTGCCACTGCCCTTTGAACGTATGGCTTGCGGTCGATGCCAGCCGTCGCGCTAAAGGTCAGCTGACGTCAGAGGGCAGGACGGATGGTACCGAGCATTGCGGCATGTTGAACTTTCGCCACGAAATAATCCGCTGCATGGAATTGCACGATCGGATTGTGGGTGTCAGGGCTTACACAACAATCGCTGCTTCGCCTGAGCACCGACCCCAGAAATCCATCCATTCAAAGGGTTCCGATCAAATTGAAAAAAAAAACGCGACATCATCTTAGCTGCGGGCTTAAACTTGGCCTCTATGGCTTTTTGGCGTACTTAAGCATATTCGTTCGTAGCTGGTGCGCCCACAGGCCATGTAAAAAATAACAGCTTATGAATAACTGCCCTTCGTCTGATTAGTTGACGGCACATGTACCTGCTATACCGGCAACCTATATGCCGCCGTGATTTTCTACGCACCCGGGATATCGGGATCTCAAATGCGATTGAAACATCGCGATTTCAAGCACTGTCGAAACATCACTATTTCAAGCGCTGTCGAAACATCGTGATTTCGAGCGCAGTCGAAACATTGGGATTTCAAGCGCCGTGGAAACATTGCGATTTCGAGCGCTGTCGAAGCATCGCGATTTCAAGCGCTGTCGAAGCATCGCGATTTCAAGCGCTGCCGAAACATCGCGATTTCAAGCGCTGCCGAAACATCGCGATTTCAAGCGCTGTCAAAACATCGCGATTTCAAGCGCGGTCGAAACATCGGGATTTTCCATGCAGCCGGGACGGGATGCAGCAGTTACAGCCGGCTGCCCAACGCCTACGCCACACTCCGGCTCAAGTCTCTGCCGCGGAAATCTTAACAGGGCTGTTACGGGGAAATCTATTATTGGAACAGCTCGGTCATGCATTCACCCACAATAACACGCTGGTCTGGTGCATCAAAACGGCACGTACGTGGGTATGGAAATTCCAGCCGATGACAACACACGCTTGATGGGGCACGCCTGAACTTCCATCTCCCAAAATACGCTTGATGAGGTGTCCAGAAAGGTCCAGTATTCATCCGAGGTGTTATCGGGTGTCTGAAGGTGCTCAAAAGAAGCAGTGGCTTAAGCCCTCCCTGTGCTGATTTCCAATGTGGTCTTACCCCATGTGACAGCCTTGTTCTGCTAGTTTCTCGGTTCTGCTGGCCTGCTGTCGTGGTCTGGTTCTGACAAACGTGGCGATGATCCAGCGGTGGACTTATAGTGATCACCGATGGCCCAGTTATCATCTCGCAGTGACCTAGCAAGGACCAAGCGATGCAGCTTATTAGTGGGTTTTGCGACGTATCCAGTTCCTGAGGGTGTTTGGCACCTCCTGCCTCTTGCCCTGGCATAAAGGGCAGACGTCGGCCATACGATGCGTGACTCGTTTGTGATGTGAGGACTCAATGACCGCAAAGGATGTGTTCCACATTTGTATGCGGTTTTCAAATGAAATGGCTGTCTTGAAGATCTTCCAGTGTAGCTCACCGCCCTGGCCTTCTAAAGACCTAAACCGCTCTTATTTCTGGGCGACGCGCCTGCGACGATGTATAGACTATTCCGTGTAGACGATTTCAGGGCGACCCAGACATCGTGACACCATAATGACGCCATCCAAATCCTGCCATTCCACTGACCTCGTGGTGATTAAGGCTAAGAAAAAAAGTCGAGTTGTTCATATCTGGCGTTTGTGAGCATGATTTCCAGATATAACGGAGGTCAAGTGGCTCTAAATCAATGTTGTGCAAGGTGCAGTACCGCAATAAAACTAACGTATCGAGGACCATATTTACCAAATGGAGAAGTTGTGTTGTCTAGAGCAGTCTTTCCCACGCAAAAGTGTTCCAATAGTTATAAATGAGCTTATTTCATCATAACTGATGCTTGCTTCAATATCTTCAAATGTGGAACATCACTCTTAACAGCAGACACTCGCTTACTGTTCCCCTGCTTCCAGGATTCCGCTGTCACTAGCCTTGGGCGCGCTCCACGGAGGCACCGTCTCTGGCTACACCCTGGCCATGCTTCACGGCCTGATGGACTTCGACTGCGCTAGCATCTACTCGTGCTAGCACGAAGTGGGAGTCGTAGCACAGAGCTCTTGAGCCGTGCTAACAACAGCGAAGAGTACACCGAGGGTGCTGGCATCTATCGGTGTTAAGAGGAAGGACTGGACCCCACTGGTTTAATTGTTGGACTTCCTGCTGATGTGCCGTCAATTCAGGGGCGCGGCTAGGATTTCCTTTAGGAAGGGGCCTGGATTTTCGTCAGTACACATCACGCCGATTTTTTTTATTTCCTGCCAGGAGACATCACTGGTGAAAAACGAAAAATCTTGACCTAAGGCCGGTGCCCGGGCCCCCCGATCCCCTCCACTGGATGCGCCCCTGTGCTTATCGGTAGTATGTCTTAAACACACGAGTCAACCGGCTGCTTTTACGTACTGACAAATACTCAAGCTCTCGTGAAAAAGATGATGCACTGAGTGGAGGGTCATTGATGTCTGTTTTTATAAGTGAATAAAGCGGCCGTGGTGCGTTCGTGCGTGCTGAGATACACCGTGCAAGCTGAGACACATCGTGCAAGCCCAGACACACCGTGCAAGCTGAGACACACTGTGCGTGCTGAGATATATGGAGGTCGGGTGAATCTTTGCCGCCCAGTTTCTGTGCTGTCGTAGAATGTAGGTGTGCTACCGACTGCGTGTTGAAAACATTCAGAACGCCGTAACGCGAGGATGTGTGAGGCTGTAAGAAGCCGTTGATAACGAGTATCCAAGCCGTTGATAACAAGCATCTAACACTAAAAAGGCTAACATGAACAGTGGCGTAGTTTCGTAAAATGAGTTGTAAGGGGGGGCAGAGAGGTTCAGCAGCGGAAAACGACGTAACCCGCCTCCAAAACACGTCAACGCACAGGTCTTCACTGGATTTGGTCCCCTTTTATCTTATGCTTGGGGGACTGGGGTCAAAGTCGAGAGGGGGGGGGGGGGGGGCGCTGAAGCCCTCCAGCTGACTAGGAAACTACACCTCTGTACTGTATTTGAACAGCTCATTGCCTGTCTGCTGGTGGGTGAACTTCTGTATCGGTGAACATTCACACCCAAGAGACGCAGCTTTCTGATAATAACTAAATGTGTCAACCTGCACGTGTTGTGCACCACTCGCCATGTCGAACACAATTCGCTTCATGTTAACGCGACACAATCACGTGTATTATCACCCTGACATGAGTGCTGTCGGTCTGGCACATGTATACTCAGCCTACCTCGTGCATTATCAGTTCATCACGCTTCGGAGGATCGCCACGTCTCCCACCGCGTGCTTGTTTCCATGTCTCTTACCGCACACTTGTCTCCGTGTCTCTCACCGCGAGCTTGTTCACCCGTCATGTCCTTGCCGCGAACATGTCTCCATATCTCTTACCGCGAACTCGTTGCCATTGTCCCTTGCCGCACACTTGTCTCCGCGTCTCTCACCGCGAGCTTGTTCACTTGGCATGTCCTTGCCGCGAACATGTCTCCATATCTATTAACGCGAACTCGTTGCCATTGTCCCTTAACGCGCACTTTTCTCTGTTTTCCCTTTGCGCGCGCTTATCTCCATGTCGCTGGCCGCGAACTTGTTAATTTGTCAAGTCGCTTGCCGCGCATCTGTCTCGATGTCTTTTACTGCGCAGCGCTTCCAACCGCCTGCTCCTCATCCGCGCACTCCTTCCCGTCCCACGTGTCCAGAAAGTTCACCACATGCCCCAGCACCCGGCCCGGGTGGCAGAGATGCACGTGATGGGTACCGGGCACAGTAACGGTTGTCATCTGCGACCCCAGCGCACGCTTGCAGGCTTCCAGAGCGATGCGCTCGTCCTGCGGTGTCCCCCAGCGGTCGCCGTCGTCGGCCAGGACCACCAGAAGGCGACACTGCAGCCGGGAGAGGTAGGCAGCGTACTGGCGGGCCGACAAGGACTGCAGCAGCGAGGTGATGCGGTGCACGGGGTCAGAGGTCAGGCAGTAGAGGTCAGGGCCCAGCCGCTCGCCGCCGGCGCCCGCGGCGGCCGGCTGCGGGGCAACACTATCGGCCGCATGCAGGTCAAAGGTCGAGCCGTCTGTGGAGTCGGCGGCGGCCGCGCTGCGGGCGGGGTCAGGGGTTGTCTGTTCCCGGTCAGCGGTCATGCGCCCGAGCCCAGAGGTGTCGGAGGTGAGGCGTCGACAGCCGCGCACCAGAAGCGTGTCAGCAGCCGCGGGATCCGCGATGAGCGCGTGCGACATAACCCGGTGCCGAAGCTCTTCATAGGGCACTCCTGTCGGAGGAGTCTGAAGCCGTTTTTCCATCATCTTTGTGTATGCCAGCACGCAGTCCCTGTTGGCAGATGGGCCAGGGTGTCATGTCATTTGTGGACGATGTAATAGCTTGAGTTGGTTATGGACCGATGGGTCACAGATGCACCGTGAAGGATCTAATTAAAAACGTTTCTAATGTGGGATGTAGTGTTCTGTACGGTTTCCAAACTGGATGAAATGAGGCAGCCTTATTGCTTGGAAAGAAACTTAGGAAACTGCAGGTCGTGAACGCAACACAAAAGAAGGCAAAGAATTTGCGGCCTAGCCACGAGCCCAGACTACCTTCCCTACTTTCACACCATCATCGGGCTGGGGCAGGATTTAAGGAGATTTAAGACAGGATTTAAGACCGTCATGTGAGACCCAGACAGTCAGCTGAGCACGTGCAAAAAGTATCTGAAGTACAGGGGGATCCTGATTGACCTGACCCGGTGACTCGGCTCCTTCCTGAACTAACCCGGTGACCTGACCCGGTAGCTGACCTGACCTGATGACCTGGTTCTGACCTGGTGACGTCAGGCTGCTTGGACTCGTCAACTGTCAGCATGACGGGGTCCAGCACGGCCAGCGAGTGCACCTCCAGCGGGAAGCAGGAGGCATACAGCAGGGCCATCCCAGCTCCAAGACTGTGACCCAAGAGGGAGAATTGCTCCCAGCCGAAGAAGCGGCGCACCAGCGCGATGTAGGTGACTCCCTTGAAGAAGTCGTACATGACACCGGCCGGAAGGTGACTGGAGAGGCCGTGGCCTGCGGACAGGCGCGCCGCCAGCGATGGGAAACATGTAGGTCATGGGCGCGCCCAGAAACCCGACACAGCTGTCAAAGAGTCTCCGAGGTTAGGAGCTAATACAGGCAAATGGTCTCAGATGGATTATGTTGTCGCCGGTGAAAGGCGAGGTAACTCCAGGCTATAAGTCTCACGGACCCAGGAAAATGAGTTAAGTTTAATGCGACTTACCAAGTTTTAATGAAACGCAAATCCGCTGTTTCCACGAAGGCAAAGTCCGGCACTGTGCAATCTGATACAGCATACATGACATTATTAAGTTCCGTGCCAATCCAGCTTAAACTTTGAGATATGTCTATCTACACATACATTAAACATATATATATATATATATATATATATATATATATATATATCATTGTTGATAAATGACAAGCTTCTACCCAATCGCGACCCATGCATTTTGGAGCTTGATCCGCTTGTTTCAATGCAACGCATAGATAAATCCATGTCCGTGCAATGATCCAATACCAAAGGGGGCAAAATCTACCCCAACCAAATACAAACGGGTCGAATGGCAGAGCGTGCCGATTACCATCTGGTCGTGGTGGCTCGTGCCATCATGCACCAGGCATCAGGCACCGGTATCAGGCATCAGGCATGCAGCAGCATCAGGCATCAGGTACAAGCATCAGGCCTGTTAGGGCAGTCTCCTGGGCTTTACGGATGATGCCTGTTTAGTGCCTGATGATGCCTGATGATGATGATGCCTGATGATTAGATGCCTGGTGATGCCTGTTCAGTGTCAACCGCTGACTCGGTGGGTTCATGCTGACCCTCACCGGGCAGGTTGATTTTGACCCTAACCTGTAAGGTTGATGTTTACCCTCACCTGGCAGGTTGGTGTTGACCCTAATCTGGCAAATTGATGTCAACCCTAGCCCGGCAGGTCGTTGCCGACAGTCAGCCGGCAGGCCGATGCCGAACTTCACCTGGCAGGTCGATGCCGACCCTAACTTGACAGGTCAATGTCAACCCTAATCTGGCAGGTAGATGCCGACCCTAACTTGACGGGTCAATGTCAACCCTAACCTGGCAGGTAGATGCTGAACCTCACCTGGCAGGTCGATGCCGACCCTAACCTGACAGGTCAGTGTCAACTTAAACCTGGCAGGTCGATGCCGACCTTCTATGTCAACCCTAACCTGGCATGTCGATGCCGAACCTCACCTGGCAGATCAATATCAGCCCTAACCTGGCAGGTCGATGCTGATGCAGCGGTAGCCGGACGGCAGGTGAGGCTGTATGCCCTCAAAGGAGCCGCAGTTGTCCATCAGGCCGTGCAGCATCAGCAAGGGCCTGCCGTCCTCAGGCCCACTGGCGCGACCTGGCGAGCATCGTTGGCGGCATGACTTTGACGTGTGCAGCAGCAGCAGTGACGTCATATTTTTCCGGACAGACCCCACCCCATGCACGAAGGGTTACGAAAAGTTACTCTTTATGATGTCCTGAGGCGTTTTGGAAATTTGGAAACAGCCAGGAGAGAAATCACCGTGTGATGACTTCGTAATGAGCTTTCGAGTTTTTCTGTAGGGAGTGGATTAGAAGCGTCCACAGGTGAAAATTCTACTCGCGGGTAAGATTTAATATCGCACCAATTTCACCCGCTATCCGTAAGGTCTAGGCCCAACCTATTTGCAAAACAGTCCTGATTAACTCCATGACCTTCTCCAAAGTGGTGACCATTTCCCACGCACACCTTTTTGTTTCTCATATCTCCAATAGCCCGATATGGCCCCCAAGCCCGCCTTCTTCTTTCTTGTCTTTTTGTAGTGTAAAAATGGGTTGGGTTTTCTCGTCATTGATAAAACAAGAAATATGGGGGACGTTTTAGCATTGAATCCATCATTTCTCTCTCATAGTTACCACTTTTATGTGAACTGAAGTAATCATGCCTAAAAGGAGTCAATCAAGTGGCAGTTCTAGGAGCACCTGGCAGATACTCCTTGAAGCCCCTACCAATACCCGTACATACTCCCGCGACTTCAGCGAAATCTCTGCCAAACCTAGTCCATTATTCATTCTAACCATATGGCTCTACCGAACACCTCAAGACCTGTCCAAGTAAGTTTTGGTAAATGGCAGCCGTGCCAGAATGTTAATGACACAATACAGTGAGCGCAGGACCCTACAGCCTTCTGTCCGCTGCCAAACTCATCCAGGAACCCACTGCCTTCTGTCCGCTGCCAAGCGCATCAATCCATATTTAGGCGATGAGTGGCGCGGGTCACGCAGGAGAACGAGCGCTGCAGCTCCAGGCATGCCCATTCAAGCTCATTTCAAAACATTCAGAACATATCTCATATATGCTAGAAGTGATGAACGCTTGGTAGTAACGATAAGCTCAGGTACAAACAGCTCTGAAGTTCTGGATAATTATCTGTGGGCATCATCCAGAGGCGAAGCCAAGGAGGTGCCCTCGCCCCCCCCCCCCCCCCCAAGCACATAGTTTCGTTTTCAGATGATGGATGATGTAAGATGGCTTCCGACAGAAAGGCAAACATCGACGTGATGCGTACTCCACAGTTTCGCGCCCTCCCCTTAAGGAAATCCTGGCTGCGCCCCTGGTATCACCTCAGTCCGAGAAGCCGACAGGGCTTAAAATATCAGCTTGATCCGAAGTCCATCAGCATTAAAAAAACGTGCAGCGATTGGACGCCATCGTTATGCATCGACGAAATCGACGCTTCGACGAATTCACGAAATGGTCAGCCGCAACACACACCTGCAATATGCCCCCAAGGCACCGGTACCCTCAGATCCTGGTAAGTTCCCATATCGCGCTGCGCGCCCGAACGAGTGGCCTCGCCAGCGACGAGGTCACAGAGCGCCAGACAGCCGAGGCCAGTGACATCGCCCAGCCGGGTGGACCGGTCGCAGAACAGGACGACTGCTGCCTTCGCAGGTTGAGCACTAAACCGACTGGGCGGTCCGGTGATTCGCCCGCGGTTTTATCACAGCGGTGGCGGGGGAGAAGGGGGAGGGGGGAAGACAATCCGGGACATGTTTGCCTTGGATGGCGTTAACAGTAGGGGCCAAAGGACTGTGGACTCGTGAGCCGTAAACCAACCGGTTGTTGACATTATGACCACCTGCATGAGAATGATGCAAGCTCGTCTGCGTAGTTGAATGATAATAATAATAAATACGTAATCACACGAGCGTATGCAGGGGGTCCTACGAGTTTTGCAGGCTCTAGGCGTAGTTCACGTGCTTATGGATCATCGGGGTTTGTTTATTATCGGAGTTAATTTATTATTTACATTGACGTTCATAGGTGGCCATAGGTGACGCCACATGTTTCTGGTTAGAGCTGGGGAGGGGCGGGGGGGGGGGGAGGGAGCAGGGACGGGTTTTAAGTTGGCCGTGTAAACTTAAGTCGGAAGCTCAGCTGGCGCTGTTTTCTGACTCCCCTGCGTGCCACTCCGCAAGTGGTACCTGCTGACTTTTTGGGGTCTCCTAAACTCTAAAAGGCTGACCTCATCACTTATAGTCGAATTATTTGTGATGTCCCACATCAAGAATAACTCGAATTAGATGAAGCGGGTGGGTTGCGCCTCATGCTGAATAGCTCTGACCCCAAGAGCAACGCGTCCCTACATCTCTGGGCTGCGATCTTCATGCAATAAGAACATAACACCAGTACAAACGGTCTCTTAAGTGCATAGGATAAGGGCTCCAGAGACAAGGTAGCCGAAGCAACAGCAGCAAAGTGATTAATGAGGTCGGACAGGTCAGCACAGTGGAATGATCTGCGCACCGGCAACGCTGCGCAGATCGTGATGAAATAGAATCTGCCGATTTAGAAACTTGTCTAGGACTGGTCAAAAGCATTAGTCAAAACGGCCAAAAACATCAGACCAAATCGAAGGAAAATGTTGACTGCGCTATGAACCCCTACGACGCCCAAAGTCTATACGAGCAACAACGTGGGCAGAGGACTGTTATTTTCTTTGGTTCCTGGTTTCGTGAGCATATCCTTCACTTTTGGCCTGAGTTCATCACAGTAGGTCTTCACAAGTAGGTAGCGGACGTCACTGTCATCACATATGGTCGAATTATTCTTGATGTCACACATCAAGAATAGTTCGAATTAGATGAGCGGGTGGGTTGCGCCTCATGCTGAATAGCTCCGACCCCAAGGGCAGCGCGTCCCGTACATCTCTGGGCTGCGTCCGCCGTGCGGACGTCCGCCGTGCGGCTGACCGGGCAGGTCTCGCCGGGGTCGCGGTCAGGCGTGGTCTGAGATGGAAGGTCACGGTCAGGCGTGGACTGAGATGGAGGGTCGCGGTCAGGCGTAGGATGAGACGGAAGGTCACGGCCAGACGTGGACTGAGGTGGAGGGTCACAGTCAGACGTAGACTGACGTGGAAGGTCGCAGTCAGGCGTGGACTGAGGTGGAAAGCCTCGGTCAGGGGCGGACTGAGATGGAAGGTCGCGGTCAGGGGCGGACTGAGATGGAAGGTCGCGGTCAGGCGTAGACTGAAATAGAAGATATAGCGCGGAACGGTACTTGACCAAAACTGGACACAATTCATGGTTAATAAAAAAAACAGTCCTCATGCCACAAATGCGGAGAGAAGTGCGTGACACGCACCTTCCAGACGGAGGTCCGCTTGTCCCTTTAGTAAATCGAAACGGTTGGACTCAGCACGCCGCTGCCGATGGTAGTGTTGGATATTGGAAACCAGATACTTTGTCTGATCTCAGATTCCTGCACGTAGAGTCCGGACTTATATTCAGTACTCGTGGTTGGGAAACTCTGCCGAACCTACGCGTCTTGTGATCCGCAGCCGCTCTCTGCTCCGTAATTCCGCCTAAGACCATAAAGTGGATCTTATCGGCTTCCCCTTACCAGCTTCAAGGTGCAGAGACCGCCGTTTGCAGATAAAGCACTGTGTGGTAGTGTTTGTACCTGAGTCAAGTCCACTGCACCATGCACTTCGAGTTGAACTCGTGGGCCGCCACGTGGCGGTAAGGCCATGCTGCGAGCACAAAGCAAAGGTTGACACCGAGACCGACAGGACTGTGTACCCCAATCGCGTGGATTTCGCGCTTTCCGTGTATCCCCAGTGATGTCATGTGTGTTTGCGGGGATTGATAGGTCTGATAACCGTGCCCATCAACTCAAACCGAGTTCCGGGACACGCAGGCGTCTTCGCTCGCGCCACATCAGCGTGTTGATCAGAGACGTGATAACAATATTTGAAAAGCCACGTCGGCAGACATGATTAATTCGCATATCAAAACTTGCATAATGTCTCTTTTTATACGATGATGTTTGCTTGGAAGGTGGCGATGTTTGATGTTTGATGTTTGCGAGTCGATGTTTACTTGATAACATCGTCTCAGTAGTGCCTCATAGCATATTTATTGCCAGCAATTACGAACACATGGACCCATGCCTAAAAACAAGTAACTGAAGACTCATATCAAGTATGTAGATAAGAATTCAATAGACCATGAAGTGGATATAACCGACTTCCCCTCGCCAGCAATATCTCACTAGCCCGATAGTACACAACGTCGGCAAGCGTTGAGCATTAGGCGACGCCACGACCAGTCTTTCGATAGATTTGTGCTAAGCTTGCATCATCTTAAAAAAGGAAAAAGCTCGTAAAATCGCGATTTGACTAGGAAGCTTCAATAGTGGGCACATAAATACCAGCATGTGCGCATGAACTTAGACGAAGGAATAGGGAAAATGTAATACGAAAAAATCATGCCACCGTGATTTGGTAGTAATTTTGCGGAAAATGTCGCAAATATAGGCGAATCCAATAAGACGCACGAATCCAACTTTTTTCTTAGCAGCGGATCGGGGGTTGGCAAAGGTACCTTTAGTACCTTCTCAATACCTTTAGTGCCAAAACTCGCCAAGGCACTCGGTGGAAGATAGGCGTTTTGCAGCGGAGACTGAAACCGCGCTTCGTGGAAATTTATCATTTATTCAAGGTAAGATATCAAGTGACCCGAGAAAGATAGGCCCCTTCATAAAAAATGCAATGTGGCTGCTGGCAACAATATCTAAAATATATGTCCCAAATCAAGCGGAGAGTTTAAGCTTTTGGTGAATGGTTTAACCACGTACACTTCGGGAAGAGGAAACCACGATATCCAAGAACGAAAAAAGAAAGTTATGAATGAATGAGGAATGAGTGGAAAGGACTTTGTGTTTTTGGACGCCCGAGCCTAACAACAACAAAACATTTGAGGACGGTACGTTGTCCCTTTTCTTTTTCAACCTCGGTGCGGATTAGGAGATTTCCACTGGCGACTCCTGTTTTTCCAGTGTTTAAACGATAAACCTATGACTTGTCATCAGCATAACCACGGAACGGAGCGATATCTCTGGATTGCTCTTTTCAGCTCCTGCAGATTCAACAAGACGTGGTTCTGGTGGTCGATGAGCACGCACTAATGCAGCATGTTCCTCCTTCGGCCATTGCAAGACTCTAAACCATCTCAATAAGACTCAACAAAAACGACCGTTCAACAACGAATACATCGGGGGCCAAAACCGCTGACAAAACCGGTTTAACCGGACAAAACCGATGCATGAAAGGTAATGCTCGACTTATCGAGAGGCGCGAGATCCTACTGCACGCGACTGGCGCGCGCTACTCAATGGGTTAGGGTAGGCGCAGCTCACACGTTTTGACTACTATTGTATGTGTGTTTCTGTGTAAAATATTTATCTCATCTCGCTCCCTACACGTCAAAACTGCCGCTCTTGACTGCAACTGGAGAGCCGCCTGGAGGTTGGAACAGCCAGCGACCGTCCAGCAGGCCGGGCAGGGCGTCTGCGCGTGCAGACGCTGCCGGGAGATCAGCCACGTGGTCCTTTGGAACAGCACGGCCCGTCAACAGCACCAGGCGGCTGTCCATAACGGAATCATTCGGGTGACGAGAATCCCCGAGCTGGCATCAAAGTCACCAGCGTTCAAACGTCGCTCACGCTCCCCACCGCGCGCAGGGCAACAGGACGGCTGGCGGACGAATCAAGAACGAACTCAGCCAAGACCAGACCAGACCAAAATTAAGGTCAAGACAGGGAACCCAAGCGTGGGGACGGCCCTAACCGGAAGCTGGCGGAGCTCTGCAGTTCCGGCTTGGACCAATTCAGCAAGCAGCAGCAGCAACAGTAGCAGCAGCAGCAGTAGCAGCAGCAGGAGCACCAGCAGCACAGCAGCAGCAGCAAGCAGCAGCAGC
>NW_023596805.1:5030356-5040356 GCF_011947565.3 Pollicipes pollicipes | reverse complement strand
GGCTGTTAAACTCATTGGGCATTGGCTGCTAAATCACGAACAGCCGAGCACACATCCTGGATTGGTGGCACCCAGCGGGATTGGTGTGCCACCCCACCTTCCTGACACCCATTCGCTTGATGCATTACGTTGCTCCTCCAATTTTCCTGCACGCATGGAGGGGAAAGGGAAGGAAGGTCATATGACCGATTATTTTACCAATTACAACGCCCCGAAGTTGACGGCCCGAGCCCCCTCACCGGGCATCATGACCGCTTAAACAAAGCCAATTATAAAGCGGACTCCCGTGTGAGTGGCTGTCACATGCACTGTCAGGGCGGTCATTTGGGGAGTCTACTAGAGGAAATTGACTGCCCTGGGGAACGTCCTCACTCCCGACGAAGGCGTCATTTGGGAGGAGACAACTGTAATTAAATGCCATGGGGAGTACACACTTCCCGTGGGGGGCCGGACTTTTTGACATGTCGTGTAACTCCTACAAGGAGGGTGTCAAAACTGTTTTCATTGCGTTGAATTTACGCGTCACCTTTTCTCGCCTTTCTTGTATCGCGCCCAGGGATATGCCATTTCTTCTGTCCTTCTTCCACCGCGTGTTTTGCGTTATTTCCTCCATTCTGACGTTTATCTCTCTCTCTCTCTCTCTCTCTCTCTCTCTCTCTCTCTCTCTCTCTCTCTCTCTCTCTCTCTCTCTCTCTCCTCTCTCTCTCTCTTCTCTTTAGCTCCCCTTGCCATACCGTCCTTCCATCCACTTAATCGTGTTTTTCCTCTCTACTCATAGCTCAAATTATCTCAAAGAGTTTTCATTAGTTTTGTGCTCCCCCGATTCCTTTGTTACTTTGCTTTTTGTCTGTTTAAGCATCGAAGTGTTTTATTCCACGTCCGCACGCTGGCGTTAGAGCTGCGGCCTCTCGTGCTTCCAGTGCCGCCAACCATAGTGTGCCACGGAAGCAAATTTAGCTTTTACTCTTTCTCGGCAGATGGCAAGCAAATCGCAACCGGTGACGCCGTCCATGTGTGCCACGGAGCAAATTTAGCTTTCACTCTTTCTCGGCAGATGGCATGCAAATCGCAACCGGTGACGCCGTCGAAGCCCTGATTGAGGACTTCGAGCTGGTGATAAACGACGAGGTGCATGACGTGAAGACACCGGAAGTGGAGCGACCCTCCCAGGTGGACGCTACGCTGTGACACGAGTGTGTGGCAGCACACCGTAGCTAGGTCCGCGGTTGCAATCGTCGTTAAATCAGATTATCCCAGCAGCGAATGCCTTCTGGCATAGCCTCTAAGATTGCTTTCTGGACAGTGGTGCGCAGCGCTCATGTTTCAGTCCGCTAATTTTTTGCCCAGTAGTGCAGCATTGGCGGCAGGGATGAAGTGCGCCAACTCACGTTTACGTCGTGCGGAGAAGAGCGGTTACGAGTTGTTTGCATTGGAGCCCTCGTGAGGTGAGTAGTTCATCTACCTCTCTAGTTGTCGTGACTTGCGTCATTTGCGTGATTTACGTATCGTGCTTGCACAGTGCTGTCCACTGTGTCATCGTTGAAGTTGCTCAGCCTTCTCTTGGTTGTCCTCATGCAGTGTATGCGACGTTGCTGTGGGAGAGTCTTCGATTGCCTTGCCGAGAGGGAGCTGGGGATACACTCTCTCCTTGTTGTCTTCATTAGCTGAACATGGTTCTCATTTGTGCTCTCAGGAAGAACTAAGAACACTGTTCCTGGTGAGAAGGAACTAACGACACAGTCGTCCGTGTCGTCACGAGGAGCTTATGACATAACATCATCGCCTGTGCCATCACAAAAAGTTCATGGCTCCGGCCCTTAGCCTAAGTGAAAACTGACGCAAATATTTCACGTGTCCTCATGATAATATGACATTCTTCTCCACTTTGTGTGCTTGCAGAAGGAGCTGACGACGTTGTCCAATGTGCGGAATATGGTGGCGCATCTGTGCGAGGTGCTGAACGTGGAGGAGCACCAGCTGAAGAAGGAGGACGAAGATCACAGAGCAGCTGGGAGACCTTAAGGTCCAGCTGGAGCCTATGGAGAAGATAACGGGTGGGGGGGGGGGACCCCAAGACCCAACTAGAACCTAACTTAAGGGTGACGTGGGTTACCTTAAGATTAAAATGCAATCCACTAAGAAGGAGAGATTAGCCAAAGACATGGGTTTTCCGCCCAGTCTAACGCCCAAACGCCACTTCATATCAAGTGCCAGACCATACAGACACAAGGCAGGCTTAGCCAAATGCATGGTTTTCCGTCTCCACTCTACGCCCAAACGCCACTTCATATCAAGTGCCAGACCATACAGACATACTGTCTGAAAAATGAAACTCGACAGGGCGCTGTGAGGCTAAACCTTGCATGTCACAATCTCATATTACCCGCATATGATGTGACCGTGTGATGTGATGTGATGTGAGTCATTGATGTGTGATGTGCCGTGATACATGCACTTGCATTATCCTGCTGTTTGCCTACTTCACCACCATATACAAAGCTCCTGGTTGTTATGGGAGGGAGACTTAACCCGTTTATCGCTGGGAAGTGCTTGCATATCAAACCTGACCGCTGGCAAGGGCAATGGCGGAGAACGATCGGTGTGTTCGAGCACGGCTGACAGTTCTCGGCGGCTGGCTGAGGTGTACTGTCGTTAGGAGGAGCGTGTCGTTGCTACCAGAGCTGGTTTCATCAGTGAAATATGTTTCTGTGCAGCCAGCAATTAACATATTTCGTGGCACAATTAACATATTCGTGGCATAATCGTTGGCCACGTTTATTAACGTTTATTGCACCGCGCAGCTGTGAGCCCACCCTGTGCGCAGCTGTGAGCCCCACCCTGTAAGCAGCTGTGAGCCCATCCTGTGAGCAGCTGTGAGCCCACCCTGTGAGCAGCTGTGAGCCACCACCCTGTGAGCACCAGCAACACCCTCCTTGGTGCCAGTGCCATAGCTTGCCTCCTTTGCTCAGTCGACCAGAAAGCACTACCCTATTTGAGTGCTGTGCTTTTTAGGTGCTTTTTGCTGTCTGTTAGCTTTCTCCTTCTTATTTTTTTAATATTCTCTGCGTTGCCCATTTTGTGGCATTGCCAATGCCGTCTTTCTTACTTCTCTTTTCGACTATGTTCATCATTGTCGCCTCTTGTCCAAGGAGCGCAGCAGAGGGATTGGCACAGCGTAGGGGACAGGGGCCGTGACACCCCCCCCCCCCCTTTAGGGCGACATAGACCTGTATGTCGGTCAAGCACCACCATTACTACCCAGTCGACCCCGTGTCGGTATGGGCCTGATGACCCACTTCACAATCAGCTTGCAAAGCCTGCGCCATGTGACTTATAGCGGTCGGGACCCTCTGTATCGACCCAGCTGCCGACAGTGCTTAAAAGAAGGCCCTGTGCTTGCAAGGGGCCTCAAGTCGGCTAAGAGCAGCGTTCGATGAGGCCCGAATAGGGGCCCGAGCGGCCCATTGGAACCGACGATTAAGGGCCCTAGAGAACATCAGGGCCCGAAAAACTGGCTGTAGGTCACATAAGGGGCCGCAGCCCATAGAGCGTGACCTGAAGTATCCGTCAGGGTTCTCTTGGCTCGTTTGGGGACCCCCCTGAGACAATGCGTGTGTCTAAGCCTGCCAGAGACCATGGACACCGAAAAGCTGGCTCCCTGTCAGTGTAAGCGCTGGGGGTAAATTTTCCACGTAGGAGCAAGGCCCCAGGACCACGATTAGGTTCAGAAGGTTGGAGCTTGCGCGCCCTACAATCTTGGTAGTAAGGACAGCGATGGCCTGCGTTTGCAGCTTCCGTAAAATCGAACGACGCTAGCCTCTGCAAGTGACACCAGGCCGCGGGCGTCGTGCGCGCAAGAACGACCCGTCGTGAAGTGATCGTTACAATGTCTCTCAAAATTAACATTAGGCTAGGCATATCTTTTTGTACACATTGGGTATGTCCTCTGGACAGGTTAACTGTTACCGGCAACACAAAAGTCACGATCATCTCCTACCTTCTGCCCTTGAAAATGACGATCTACCTTTGATCTTCCAGCTCCATCACCAGATTTCAGCACCACCTCACTGTGCTGAAAAGGCCAATCCGTTCTTACCGTCAATCTAAAAGTTGTGCACGTGAAAGACATGCCTACGCTACCTTCAGAACATAAGATTGATGCATTAAAGGTTCAAAGGTACCTTTTTTAGAAACGTCATAATTTTCGTCCACCCATTAGCCACGGCTCAATATGAGCTGGCCGACGGTGCGCGGCCTGTGGAAACTGCAACATCTGGTGTCGAGGTTCTTGCTGCTAAGATTTGCGAGCGCACATGTTCGAAAGTACGTTGCATAATTTACATGACTGATCGATGATGACTGGATATTGAAGATTTCCAGACTACAAATTGTCGACCCATCTCGATCTACAATCTACTTTCGTGTGGCCCTTAACATGCCGGCAGAACCCAGACACAATTCTGAAAAAGCTTATGATTTCTATCGAATGGGAAACAGTTCATTAGAGCATTGTAAAATTAAGAGCCCCGGCGATTTATTTCATGCAAGCACTTAAGACAATTAATCATGTTTCAAGCAATTGTCCCAATTCATTGTCATAGAAATTCGGGCAGATTGATGTCGTAGTAACTTCTGGCTTCTTTCCAGCAACAGAAGGTACAAATTAAAAATGGCTGACAAAAACATGTCCTCATTAAAAAAACGTGTCATTTCCGGCGACCTCCTGTTTTTTTGTGGAGGGGGGGGGGGGCTTTCACTACCAAGAGGCTTTTTGTCAGCCCTGCTCTCACCTTGCCAGGGCTCTGGCTGCGTGCCTGCTCTTCTCCATGAGCTCCCCGACACCAACTAATATCTACAACACGGTCTTGCGTTTTGAAGTCGGCGCCTCCCCGTTTCAGCAGAAAGAGCAAGAGCTGGAGGAAGCCCGCCACCCGCGTACCAACGTGCTCACCTGGTCAGCACTGACCCCATGGTTGTCCAGCTCGTTGAGTCAGTGGTGCTGCCATCTATAAGCTAGTTCTGTCACCGTTGGTGGTCGGCGTGGCCGCTGTTTTTGCATAATTTTAGTTGTATTTTTCTATTTCTAAGGATTACTCTGAGTTCTGAACCTTTAAAGTGCGTGGATTTTTGGGATCAGAGCTCTCGCTAAGCCGTGCTTGTGTGAGCCCTGACCCCTACCATCTGATCTGATGGCATTCTAACTTACTCTTCTCGATACTGCCCAGTGGCTGACGAAGGCAACAGCTGAACAGAGAGCCAACGAAGGTTAGCAGTTTTGTAGCACATTTGAGCTGTAGGTAAAAGTTACAAGTGATTTACTGGAGAGAGGTGTGTCCATGATTGAGATCTTCACCTGGATTCCAGGGAGCTAGAATCGGTTTTGAGCTAGGGCGGGAGTGAAAAATTCCATCGCAAAAAGACCGTGCGGGAGTGAAAAAATCAATTCACAAAAGATAGAACTTATGAGCTCGTGACTGATGCTTCAGCAAACAAAGGCATCTATTTCAAGTTCGCATGGACGTAATATCATGAACCTGACACAACTGCTTTGTTTTTAACATCATAGGCCATTAAAGTGAAACAGAATACAATAAAGCGCAGTAATTTCATGACAGTGTAATGAGCATACAACATTACTAACACCAACAACTTGATGCTGCACTTTGCGCTTCCCTTCCACAGCACTTTTAACACAAAACAAAGCAATGGAATTCAATAACAAAACAGCAACAGAAAATTCAACAAGCATAAAACACTCAAACAAAAAAAGAACCTTGGACACATCAGCCCATCACCAAGTCAAACACAACAGATATACATCGGGCTTCTGCTAAGATGGGGTCAGGGAAACCGAACATTTCATCACTGTTTCTTACAAAATATCAATGCTTATTTCCACGAAAGTAGCCCAACTATGCCTAACCTAAAGAGGCTTTACTTCTTCTCATCCTGTCTTACCTGTTTGCATCACAGCAGCATTTGTGAGTTACTGATTCTTGCACAAGTCCTATTGCCGCTTGCCATGCACTTAATCAACTTGTTACAACTTACAACGACTTGACAGCAGCACTTGTGGTAAAAACACGATAAAGCTAATTTTTGGCCGGTTTCAACTTGCATTTTTATTCAGTTAATTTGTGTACGCTTGTTGACATCAGACAAAGTTGACGACACACACATCAAAACACCTTAAATCACTTTGAACAACTTTTTTGATTGCCTTGGTTAACCTATGTCAAGGGCAATAATGGGCATGCCCCACAAAACAATCTCTCTTCTCCAAAAGTAACATAACTTTTAGATGACCACGCCAGTATTGCTGCTTGCCTTTTCAACGGAAGCAAAGGCATCTATTTAGGCTTGTCTATTCATGCTTAATGAAAAGTTTGAGATGTTGGCTTCACATTTTAAGTGGGATGGTTTGACTACTTGTTACATACTAATATTGAACTCAGATTATAATTACTATGCAGCTTGGAGTATCGCCGTGTTAAAAATATAATGCATATATACAGTACAGGTCATTTGCCAGTCCGCAAACACATGACAGCCTAATACAAACATCTGGTTGAAAAAGCAGCCATGAGGGCCCCACCCCTTTAAGAAATTTGGGACACAAATAATCAAAAATATGGAACAAAATAAGCCCCATTGCATGCCTGTGGCAGCAGAATTTGTCTTTATGACAAAAGTCGATGAATATTATAAAACAGGAAAATGGCTAGCTGGTGGTTACCCAATCATGTGTTGAAAGCAGGGTAAGGTAAGCAATTTACATACTCGTCTCACATGAGACTTACTGTCTTATTCCTGCTCCCCCAAAACAAAAAGTCAATACCTTTTGCATGGTCTGCTAGCAGACAGAGTCATCCCACTCACCCCCAAATATGAATATCAATCATGCCCACCAACATACGAGATTAGAATGCGAAGCAAGTAAAAGGTGTGCATGATAAACATCTCCAGAGGGCAGAGTTTCGCCATCAAACACTTCTGTATTAGCTGCGTCAGGTCTATCCCAAAGCTCTATATGGCCGCGTTAGGATAGCCTTGTCAGGTAGCCTGGTGAGTTAGGCACTCGAAAGGCTTAGAATTATCATTATTTAGGACCGCCATGAACCAAGAAAACGATTTACCGATGGTTTAACAAAGAAAAAAGGCGGTCAAAATAAGTTTCGTGCTTTAAATTGTCTCCTTCATTCCCTGTAAATTGTTCACTTTTGGGTGCATATCAAACATATTTGGGCGGTTGGCGAATTAATCAAATTTATGTATGAAATACGCGCAAGTTCGCAGTTGGAGCATGTTGCAGAGAAATTGGTCAACATTTTAAGCAACAGGTGGTACCTCTAAATGCAACTGAAAATGAAGGAAGAATAAAGTGGCATCACACTCGTATGATACCAAGAACAACAAAAGTAATTAAATAACTCTAAAAATTGATGCTTTTCTGGCAAAATTTTGTGTTCAGCTGATTTGACTTAAAATCTGTTAACAAGAGTGCCCAAATGGGGATATTCATTTTGAAAAGTTAATTGAGAAGACATTTTTTGAATTTTTCACACCTGCATTTCGGGAGTGATGCAATTTAGTGGTCAAGTTTCCTCGGGAAAAACGAAATACGTGGAGTAAAATTCTCTACCAGGCCAGGCCTTGCTGGTGTACGCACCTGGCTCTTTTTCGTGGCGTGGTGGTAAGACCAAAAAAATAGGGGATGCATGAAAACCTTGCACTTGGTACGCAGCTGCCGATCGTGATGCATTTTGTAAACAAGCCAAACTTAATTCGCGCAAGCAACAGGAGTCGCTTGGGTTCTTGGGCCTGAAGTTACCTGGCGCCCTAGTTTTGTGCATACATAGACATGATTTAGATGTAGGCGAGGCAGGACATAGCCATAGGTGTTCAGGTTTTGTGGAGCCTCGTTTATGCTTGGTGGTTTCAAGTGAGCTCGGTTTTGGATGACATCTGAAAACCTCAGGAAGGGAAATAGGGGTTTGGCATAAGCGATTGGACAATGTTAGGTACGAGTGAAAAATTGACTTTAAATGTGGGGAAAGGGAGCGAAAAATTCCTCCTCATAGGGTGTTGCTTCACATCTAAAGTCGACAATTCTAGGACACTGCTAGATTCTACCTGATGATAGGGGTTAGCTGCAGGGACACAGTTTGCCTGCATTCGCGTGCACAAAGGTCCGTTTGGCACCAAACATTGCATTTAAGGCTGGTTAAAGTTCTCTGTTCTCTTGATAGAGGTCTAACAGAGGACAGAGAGGTCAGAGTGAGGTCAAACGGTATTGCAGATAGATTAGATAAGCTCGCATTGCATTTGTATCCACACCGTCGGGCCACTTTTATCGCAAGGATTCGTCGGCGCCCATTTCGATGCGTTTTAACATCTCGTCACTTTGAGGCATTGCTGCCACCCCCTCGTTAAGTAGCTTTTTGTGCTGAACACGCGCTTGGGTGAGGGGGGTCTTATTGACCCCCGAAGGTTTTTCCAAAATGCTTCTGAACGACGCGGCGAAGCCGCCCAAATTTTATAGGGCTGTAGAAAATGGGAACCAGATCGTTTGCTATAAAATGGTAGATGTAACTTGAAAGATTGCTGACCTATGGCAGGCCAAAATCAGGCTGTGGTCTCAGTGAAGTAAATTTCTAGGGAATCGTTCAATCTGATGCAACAACGGAGTGTTAGACGAACCCATGCATCTCTGAGACGCTTTCGTAAGCAACACAACTATTGCATGAACAAATTACGCTGACCTAAGGTCAGGTATAAAGGTCAGACTAAGGTCAAAGCCAACCTGCTTTTTTACTCTGAGGCTTGCTGTGCGGGATAGTTTCTGGTGCTCATTTCGAATTTATTAATGGCAGGAATCGCATTATTCATCTTCCACGAACTTTTAGAGGTCAGAATAGGCCACTGACTTAGATTACTCATGTAGCACGCCTAAAAGGTCAAACTCTTTACCAAACTTCAAAAAGAGTCTTCTGGCAGTGCTATATTATGATAACGATACACCGGTTGCGATACGGGCGGCACCTGGGCTCTGAGCGTGCGCTCGGGTCCGAGGCTCTGGCTTACCTAACCCTGGACCACGCAGGGCCCTTTTCATGTCACTGTCTGGGCGCACTCTGCCCTTGGCGTGACGCACACAGTCTGGATGCTCACGAGGCTGAGTCGACGCGTTGCATGACCAGCGCGTGATCCTGCGTACAGTACAGTTCTGCAGCGCGTGATCGCAATATGTAGGTCGGTTCTTGCAGCGCGTGAGCGGCGCGTGGTACACGGGTGAAGGTCTCGTGGGGCGTTGTTTCGCGGCTGAGCCCACCGACAATCATTGCGTGGTGTCGCGTTTGTTGATGTTAGTCTAGACAATCGAGGTCAGTCTGGCGCCGCCTGCAGCATAATGTATACACACGCAGCGACGGGCGTGTCGCGGCATCGGGCCGCGTGCCGTCGGCGGGCTGCGCGTGGTGGCGAGATGCGGGCACAGGCGAGCGAGGGTCAAAATCTGGAATAACGCGTGCTAAAACAACACACAGATGCTACATAAAGCAACAGACAGATGCTACAATATCTCCCCCCCCACACAACAAGCATTTTGGCCGAGACACAACAAAATGCGCAGCGATCGGAGCCTTAAGGACAAAGGGAGACAGATGGGTGACAAAGACAAACAAATCAGAAGTGCATAACATAGAAGCGTAAAACACGAACACTACAACACAGGGAAGAGGCGCAAAACGCGTAAATACTAGCGGATAAGCACGAGAAACATAAACACAAGTACGAACATGACACTGAACACAAGCGAACACAAGCACATTGTGCATGGGGAGGTAGATTTGGTTTCTGAGCTGCATGAACGAGGGCTGGCTCAACACGCCTGGTGACCATGCTCGTCTGCCTATACGGAATCGTAATCTAAACATGTACTTAACCTAAACATATACTCAACCTAAACATATACACGGGAGCGGACTAGTGATGATGACGG
>NW_023596805.1:4956806-5029597 GCF_011947565.3 Pollicipes pollicipes | reverse complement strand
CGCACCTTCAGTGATTGCACTCACAGTCGGTGCCAAAGATTCAAGCCATCATGTGTGGTGCCGATGTGGGGAATTGGGAAAACACGCCGCATGAAGAGGCGCAAGCACGGAATAGCTGCTAGGGGTAGGTGACCCTCTCCCACGGCATAAATTAATATGCATACGTGGCTAATATTAACGGTTCAACATCCCAGATAGGCAGGTATCATGAGAAAATGGAGAACTTGCGATCTTGAGAACTTGAGAACTTACGATCACGTAAGCTATTTCGCGCATCTGCTGAATCGTGCTGCATCGTGCTAAATTTGTTTTTCAGTGAACATTTGTAAAATGTGCCGCCAACCCCATTATGAAATCTTGCGAACGCCACTGGCAAGGCGCTGCTTGGAAAGAAAACCGGAAACACATGGCGGCCGTCGCCCTAATTGTCAGCCGGTAGAGCGTCAGTGATGACGTCAGTGAGGCCACCAGCGACAATCACGACGCAGTGACAATTACGACGCGGCGACAATCGCGGCGTAGTGACAATCACGGCGCGCGCCAATGAACGAGGTAAATATGATCACGGTACTTACGCCTGTTGGGTCGTTGAGCGTGACTGCAGAGAACGGCTAGTACAAATCGGGGGACGCCGCGTGGACGGCTGCGCGTTAAGCGACGACTTCCGAAGAAGAAGACCACAGCGTGCCGGAGAGCTCAGGGACTGCTGGAGATGGAGCGGGGTGGGGTGGGAGGGAGGGCGTGCAAGTCGGATGGGGCGTAAGCAGATATGAATTTTACTCAAGTGATGGAAGGTTGGAATACGTTGAGATAGGTGTGCATCACGTCAATACGTACCATTTTAAAGTTCAGAAACGCCTCTCAAATTTGCTAAATACAAGCACCTGGAAAACTCCACGCATGATATGATTAAAGGCGCGAGTTGTGTGCGTAGGTCAAATCAGATTGAAATGGTTAAGGGTTTGTATGCGACATGCCATACGAACACCCCTCGGAATTTGTTTGGCCACACTCAACCTGCGCCACATTTTGCACCACCTGTCCTACACGAATCCAAGTTCTAGCGCGGCACTTGACCTCGTTTGATTTCAAGCCTGCCAAGTTGGACCAGTCCCAGAACCAGAGCTGGGCAGAATTAGCCGCTACCTGAGCTCAGCCTTAGCTCAGCCTTAGCTCTGACTTGATCTGACTTAGTCTGAGTGGACTTAGTCTGCACGAAGACTGCTTGGCTGGACTGAGCTAGGGCGACTAATAGTTCGTGCGATTTATGCCACGGGCCGTTGTCTGTTCCGACTTAGATCGCCCGAGGCGTACGTTTTGGTACCGGTGTTGTAGCCGGTATGAACCGTTATAACCGGTATCATCATTTCTGTCCAGGGCAGCGTTGTGAATCATTTCTATACAAACCTACACCACTAGAATAGATCACCTCTCTCTAGTTTCACACGCAGTTCACCATCACCCATATCCAGTGATAACCATGTCCGGTACCCCGAAACCGTCCGCTATTATCCAATTGTTCGCTACCCAGTTTCACTGGCTGCAGGCCATGCTGACGTATGAACCGTTGCGTCAAGATTTCGCGTTAACCCCGTCTAGTCTCGTAGAAGTATTCCGTGTACCATTGACGAGTGACGAATGTCAAGCATCAGCTGGGGCAGAGATGTCAACTCCACTTTAAATCCAGGCCAAGATCTCATTCTTGTCTTGCTGAGATATTTTACTGTCGACCCCGAACTGAACCTGAACTGAAATGAACTGAACCCTACGAACCCCGAACTGTTGCCTGCCCACCCTCTGAACTTATGGGGCTGAGGGGCTATTTACGCTTTGGAACCACGCGTCCGTCCCGGCAGCTCAGTTGGTTAGAGCGCCTGCCCCCCGATCCACCCATCCGTTGCGGGGTCGGTTCTAGTCGCTCTAATGCGCTCGCTATTTGCCACTGCCCTTTGAACGTATGGCTTGCGGTCGATGCCAGCCGTCGCGCTAAAGGTCAGCTGACGTCAGAGGGCAGGACGGATGGTACCGAGCATTGCGGCATGTTGAACTTTCGCCACGAAATAATCCGCTGCATGGAATTGCACGATCGGATTGTGGGTGTCAGGGCTTACACAACAATCGCTGCTTCGCCTGAGCACCGACCCCAGAAATCCATCCATTCAAAGGGTTCCGATCAAATTGAAAAAAACGCGACATCATCTTAGCTGCGGGCTTAAACTTGGCCTCTATGGCTTTTTGGCGTACTTAAGCATATTCGTTCGTAGCTGGTGCGCCCACAGGCCATGTAAAAAATAACAGCTCTTGAATAACTGCCCTTCGTCTGATTAGTTGACGGCACATGTACCTGCTATACCGGCAACCTATATGCCGCCGTGATTTTCTACGCACCCGGGATATCGGGATCTCAAATGCGATTGAAACATCGCGATTTCAAGCACTGTCGAAACATCACTATTTCAAGCGCTGTCGAAACATCGTGATTTCGAGAGCAGTCGAAACATTGGGATTTCAAGCGCCGTGGAAACATTGCGATTTCGAGCGCTGTCGAAGCATCGCGATTTCAAGCGCTGTCGAAGCATCGCGATTTCAAGCGCTGCCGAAACATCGCGATTTCAAGCGCTGCCGAAACATCGCGATTTCAAGCGCTGTCAAAACATCGCGATTTCAAGCGCGGTCGAAACATCGGGATTTTCCATGCAGCCGGGACGGGATGCAGCAGTTACAGCCGGCTGCCCAACGCCTACGCCACACTCCGGCTCAATCTCTGCCGCGGAAATCTTAACAGGGCTGTTCCGGGAAAATCGATTATTGGAACAGCTCGGTCATACATTCACCCACAATAACACGCTGGTCTGGTGCATCAAAACGGCACGTACGTGGGTCTGGAAATTCCAGCCGATGACAAAATGCGCTTGATGGGGCACGCCTGAACTTACATCTCCCAAAATACGCTTGATGAGGTGTCCAGAAAGGTCCAGTATGCGTCCGAGGTGTTATCGGGTGTCTGAAGGTGTTCAAAAGAAGCAGTGGCTTAAGCCCTCCCTGTGATTATTTCCAACGTGGTCTTACCCCATGTGACAGCCTTGTTCTGCTAGTTTCTCGGTTCTGCTGGCCTGCTGTCGTGGTCTGGTTCTGACAAACGTGGCGATGATACAGCGGTGGACTTATAGTGATCACCGATGGCCCAGTTATCATCTCGCAGTGACCTAGCAAGGGCCAAGCGATGCAGCTTATTAGTGGGTTTTACGACGGATCCAGTTCCTGAGGATGTTTGGCACCTCCTGCCTCTTGCCCTGGCATAAAGGGCAGACGTCGGCCATACGATGCGTGACTCGTTTGTGATGTGAGGACTCAATGACCGCAAAGGATGTGTTCCACATTTGTATGCGGTTTTCAAATGAAATGGCTGTCTTGAAGATCTTCCAGTGTAGCTCACCGCCCTGGCCTTCTAAAGACCTAAACCGCTCTTATTTCTGGGCGACGCGCCTGCGACGATGTATAGACTATTCCGTGTAGACGATTTCAGGGCGACCCAGACATCGTGACACCATAATGACGCCATCCAAATCCTGCCATTCCATTGACCTCGTGGTGATTAAGGCTAAGAAAAAAAGTCGAGTTGTTCATATCTGGCGTTTGTGAGCATGATTTCCAGATATAACGGAGGTCAAGTGGCTCTAAATCAATGTTGTGCAAGGTACAATACCGCAATAAAACTAACGTATCGAGGACCATATTTACCAAATGGAGAAGTTGTGTTGTCTAGAGCAGTCTTTCCCACGCAAAAGTGTTCCAATAGTTATAAATGAGCTTATTTCATCATAACTGATGCTTGCTTCAATATCTTCAAATGTGGAACATCACTCTTAACAGCAGACACTCGCTTACTGTTCCCCTGCTTCCAGGATTCCGCTGTCACTAGCCTTGGGCGCGCTCCACGGAGGCACCGTCTCTGGCTACACCCTGGCCATGCTTCACGGCCTGATGGACTTCGACTGCGCTAGCATCTACTCGTGCTAGCACGAAGTGGGAGTCGTAGCACAGAGCTCTTGAGCCGTGCTAGCAACAGCGACGAGTACACCGAGGGTGCTGACATCTATCGGTGTTAAGAGGAAGGACTGGACCCCACTGGTTTAATTGTTGGACTTCCTGCTGATGTGCCGTCAATTCAGGGGCGCGGCTAGGATTTCCTTTAGGAAGGGGCCTGGATTTGCGTCAGTACACATCACGCCGATTTTTTTTATTTCCTGCCAAGGAGACATCACTGGTGAAAAACGAAAAATCTTGAACCTAAGGCCGGTGCCCGGGCCCCCCGATCCCCTCCACTGGATGCGCCCCCTGTGCTTATCGGTAGTATGTCTTAAACACACGAGTCAACCGGCTGCTTTTACGTACTGACAAATACTCAAGCTCTCGTGAAAAGATGATGCACTGAGTGGAGGGTCATTGATGTCTGTTTTTATAAGTGAATAAAGCGGCCGTGGTGCGTTCGTGCGTGCTGAGATACACCGTGCAAGCTGAGACACATCGTGCAAGCCCAGACACACCGTGCAAGCTGAGACACACTGTGCGTGCTGAGATATATGGAGGTCGGGTGAATCTTTGCCGCCCAGTTTCTGTGCTGTCGTAGAATGTAGGTGTGCTACCGACTGCGTGTTGAAAACATTCAGAACGCCGTAACGCGAGGATGTGGTGAGGCTGTAAGAAGCCGTTGATAACGAGTATCCAAGCCGTTGATAACAAAGCATCTAACACTAAAAAGGCTAACATGAACAGTGGCGTAGTTTCGTAAAATGAGTTGTAAGGGGGGCAGAGAGGGTTTCAGCAGCGGAAAACGACGTAACCCGCCTCCAAAACACGTCAACGCACAGGTCTTCACTGGATTTGGTCCCCTTTTATCTTATGCTTGGGGGACTGGGGTCAAAGTCGAGAGGGGGGGGGGGGGGCGCTGAAGCCCTCCAGCTGACTAGGAAACTACACCTCTGTACTGTATTTGAACAGCTCATTGCCTGTCTGCTGGTGGGTGAACTTCTGTATCGGTGAACATTCACACCCAAGAGACGCAAGCTTTCTGATAATAACTAATGTGTCAACCTGCACGTGTTGTGCACCACTCGCCATGTCGAACACAATTCGCTTCATGTTAACGCGACACAATCACGTGTATTATCACACCCTGACATGAGTGCTGTCGGTCTGGCACATGTATACTCAGCCTACCTCGTGCATTATCAGTTCATCACGCTTCGGAGGATCGCCACGTCTCCCACCGCGCGCTTGTTTCCATGTCTCTTACCGCACACTTGTCTCCGTGTCTCTCACCGCGAGCTTGTTCACCCGTCATGTCCTTGCCGCGAACATGTCTCCATATCTCTTACCGCGAACTCGTTGCCATTGTCCCTTGCCGCACACTTGTCTCCGCGTCTCTCACCGCGAGCTTGTTCACTTGGCATGTCCTTGCCGCGAACATGTCTCCATATCTATTAACGCGAACTCGTTGCCATTGTCCCTTAACGCGCACTTTCCTCTGTTTTCCCTTAGCGCGCGCTTATCTCCATGTCGCTGGCCGCGAACTTGTTAATTTGTCAAGTCGCTTGCCGCGCATCTGTCTCGATGTCTTTTACTGCGCAGCGCTTCCAACCGCCTGCTCCTCATCCGCGCACTCCTTCCCGTCCCACGTGTCCAGAAAGTTCACCACATGCCCCAGCACCCGGCCCGGGTGGCAGAGATGCACGTGATGGGTACCGGGCACAGTAACGGTTGTCATCTGCGACCCCAGCGCACGCTTGCAGGCTTCCAGAGCGATGCGCTCGTCCTGCGGTGTCCCCCAGCGGTCGCCGTCGTCGGCCAGGACCACCAGAAGGCGACACTGCAGCCGGGAGAGGTAGGCAGCGTACTGGCGGGCCGACAAGGACTGCAGCAGCGAGGTGATGCGGTGCACGGGGTCAGAGGTCAGGCAGTAGAGGTCAGGGCCCAGCCGCTCGCCGCCGGCGCCCGCGGCGGCCGGCTGCGGGGCAACACTATCGGCCGCATGCAGGTCAAAGGTCGAGCCGTCTGTGGAGTCGGCGGCGGCCGCGCTGCGGGCGGGGTCAGGGGTTGTCTGTTCCCGGTCAGCGGTCATGCGCCCGAGCCCAGAGGTGTCGGAGGTGAGGCGTCGACAGCCGCGCACCAGAAGCGTGTCAGCAGCCGCGGGATCCGCGATGAGCGCGTGCGACATAACCCGGTGCCGAAGCTCTTCATAGGGCACTCCTGTCGGAGGAGTCTGAAGCCGTTTTTCCATCACCTTTGTGTATGCCAGCACGCAGTCCCTGTTGGCAGATGGGCCAGGGTGTCATGTCATTTGTGGACGATGTAATAGCTTGAGTTGGTTATGGACCGATGGGTCACAGATGCACCGTGAAGGATCTAATTAAAAACGTTTCTAATGTGGGATGTAGTGTTCTGTACGGTTTCCAAACTGGATGAAATGAGGCAGCCTTATTGCTTGGAAAGAAACTTAGGAAACGGCATGTCGTGAACGCAACACAAAAGAAGGCAAAGAATTTGCGGCCTAGCCACGAGCCCAGACTACCTTCCCTACTTTCACACCATCATCGGGCTGCGGCAGGATTTAAGGAGATTCAAGACAGGATTTAAGACCGTCATGTGAGACCCAGACAGTCAGCTGAGCACGTGCAAAAAGTATCTGAAGTACAGGTGGATCCTGATTGACCTGACCCGGTGACTCGGCTCCTTCCTGAACTAACCCGGTGACCTGACCCGGTAGCTGACCTGACCTGATGACCTGGTTCTGACCTGGTGACGTCAGGCTGCTTGGACTCGTCAACTGTCAGCATGACGGGGTCCAGCACGGCCAGCGAGCGCACCTCCAGCGGGAAGCAGGAGGCATACAGCAGGGCCATCCCAGCTCCAAGACTGTGACCCAAGAGGGAGAATTGCTCCCAGCCGAAGAAGCGGCGCACCAGCGCGATGTAAGTGACTCCCTTGAAGAAGTCGTACATGACACCGGCCGGAAGGTGACTGGAGAGGCCGTGACCTGCGGACAGGCGCGTCGCCAGCGATGGGAAACATGCAGGTCATGGGCGCGCCCAGAAACCCGACACAGCTGTAAAAGAGTCTCCGAGGTTAGGAGCTAATACAGGCAAATGGTCTCAGATGGATTATGTTGTCGCCGGTGAAAGGCGAGGTCACTCCAGGCTATAAGTCTCATGGACCCAGGGAAATGAGTTGAGTTTAATGTGACTTACCAAGTTTTAATGAAACGCAAATCCGCTGTTTCCACGAAGGCAAAGTCCGGCACTGTGCAATCCGATACAGCATACATGACATTATTAAGTTCCGTGCCAATCCAGCTTAAACTTTGAGATATGTCTATCTACACATACATTAAACATATATATATATATATATATATATATATATATATATATATCATTGTTGATAAATGACAAGCTTCTACCCAATCGCGACCCATGCATTTTGGAGCTTGATCCGCTTGTTTCAATGCAACGCATAGACAAATCCATGTCCGTGCAATGATCCAATACCAAAGGGGGCAAAATCTACCCCAACCAAATACAAACGGGTCGAATTGCAGAGCGTGCCGATTACCATCTGGTCATGGTGGCTCGTGCCATCATGCATCAGGCATCTGGCACCGGTATCAGGCATCAGGCATGCAGCAGCATCAGGCATCAGGTACAAGCATCAGGCCTGTTAGGGCAGTCTCCTGGGCTTTACGGATGATGCCTGTTTAGTGCCTGATGATGCCTGATGATTAGATGCCTGGTGATGCCTGTTCAGTGTCAACCGCTGACTCGGTGGGTTCATGCTGACCCTCACCGGGCAGGTTGATTTTGACCCTAACCTGTAAGGTTGATGTTTACCCTCACCTGGCAGGTTGGTGTTGACCCTAATCTGGCAAATTGATGTCGACCCTAGCCCGGCAGGTCGTTGCCGACAGTCAGCCGGCAGGCCGATGCCGAACTTCACCTGGCAGGTCGATGCCGACCCTAACTTGACAGGTCAATGTCAACCCTAATCTGGCAGGTAGATGCCGACCCTAACTTGACGGGTCAATGTCAACCCTAACCTGGCAGGTAGATGCTGAACCTCACCTGGCAGGTCGATGCCGACCCTAACCTGACAGGTCAGTGTCAACTTAAACCTGGCAGGTCGATGCCGACCTTCTATGTCAACCCTAACCTGGCATGTCGATGCCGAACCTCACCTGGCAGATCAATATCAGCCCTAACCTGGCAGGTCGATGCTGATGCAGCGGTAGCCGGACGGCAGGTGAGGCTGTATGCCCTCAAAGGAGCCGCAGTTGTCCATCAGGCCGTGCAGCATCAGCAAGGGCCTGCCGTCCTCAGGCCCACTGGCGCGACCTGGCGAGCATCGTTGGCGGCATGACTTTGACGTGTGCAGCAGCAGCAGTGACGTCATATTTTTCCGGACAGACCCCACCCCATGCACGAAGGGTTACGAAAAGTTACTCTTTATGATGTCCTGAGGCGTTTTGGAAATTTGGAAACAGCCAGGAGAGAAATCACCGTGTGATGACTTCGTAATGAGCTTTCGAGTTTTTCTGTAGGGAGTGGATTAGAAGCGTCCACAGGTGAAAATTCTACTCGCGGGTAAGATTTAATATCGCACCAATTTCACCCGCTATCCGTAAGGTCTAGGCCCAACCTATTTGCAAAACAGTCCTGATTAACTCCATGACCTTCTCCAAAGTGGTGACCATTTCCCACGCACACCTTTTTGTTTCTCATATCTCCAATAGCCCGATATGGCCCCCAAGCCCGCCTTCTTCTTTCTTGTCTTTTTGTAGTGTAAAAATGGGTTGGGTTTTCTCGTCATTGATAAAACAAGAAATATGGGGGACGTTTTAGCATTGAATCCATCATTTCTCTCTCATAGTTACCACTTTTATGTGAACTGAAGTAATCATGCCTAAAAGGAGTCAATCAAGTGGCAGTTCTAGGAGCACCTGGCAGATACTCCTTGAAGCCCCTACCAATACCCGTACATACTCCCGCGACTTCAGCGAAATCTCTGCCAAACCTAGTCCATTATTCATTCTAACCATATGGCTCTACCGAACACCTCAAGACCTGTCCAAGTAAGTTTTGGTAAATGGCAGCCGTGCCAGAATGTTAATGACACAATACAGTGAGCGCAGGACCCTACAGCCTTCTGTCCGCTGCCAAACTCATCCAGGAACCCACTGCCTTCTGTCCGCTGCCAAGCGCATCAATCCATATTTAGGCGATGAGTGGCGCGGGTCACGCAGGAGAACGAGCGCTGCAGCTCCAGGCATGCCCATTCAAGCTCATTTCAAAACATTCAGAACATATCTCATATATGCTAGAAGTGATGAACGCTTGGTAGTAACGATAAGCTCAGGTACAAACAGCTCTGAAGTTCTGGATAATTATCTGTGGGCATCATCCAGAGGCGAAGCCAAGGAGGTGCCCTCGCCCCCCCCCCCCCCCCCCAAGCACATAGTTTCGTTTTCAGATGATGGATGATGTAAGATGGCTTCCGACAGAAAGGCAAACATCGACGTGATGCGTACTCCACAGTTTCGCGCCCTCCCCTTAAGGAAATCCTGGCTGCGCCCCTGGTATCACCTCAGTCCGAGAAGCCGACAGGGCTTAAAATATCAGCTTGATCCGAAGTCCATCAGCATTAAAAAAACGTGCAGCGATTGGACGCCATCGTTATGCATCGACGAAATCGACGCTTCGACGAATTCACGAAATGGTCAGCCGCAACACACACCTGCAATATGCCCCCAAGGCACCGGTACCCTCAGATCCTGGTAAGTTCCCATATCGCGCTGCGCGCCTCGAACGAGTGGCCTCGCCAGCGACGAGGTCACAGAGCGCCAGACAGCCGAGGCCAGTGACATCGCCCAGCCGGGTGGACCGGTCGCAGAACAGGACGACTGCTGCCTTCGCAGGTTGAGCACTAAACCGACTGGGCGGTCCGGTGATTCGCCCGCGGTTTTATCACAGCGGTGGCGGGGGAGAAGGGGGAGGGGGGAAGACAATCCGGGACATGTTTGCCTTGGATGGCGTTAACAGTAGGGGCCAAAGGACTGTGGACTCGTGAGCCGTAAACCAACCGGTTGTTGACATTATGACCACCTGCATGAGAATGATGCAAGCTCGTCTGCGTAGTTGAATGATAATAATAATAAATACGTAATCACACGAGCGTATGCAGGGGGTCCTACGAGTTTTGCAGGCTCTAGGCGTAGTTCACGTGCTTATGGATCATCGGGGTTTGTTTATTATCGGAGTTAATTTATTATTTACATTGACGTTCATAGGTGGCCATAGGTGACGCCACATGTTTCTGGTTAGAGCTGGGGAGGGGCGGGGGGGGGGGGGGGGGAGGGAGCAGGGACGGGTTTTAAGTTGGCCGTGTAAACTTAAGTCGGAAGCTCAGCTGGCGCTGTTTTCTGACTCCCCTGCGTGCCACTCCGCAAGTGGTACCTGCTGACTTTTTGGGGTCTCCTAAACTCTAAAAGGCTGACCTCATCACTTATAGTCGAATTATTTGTGATGTCCCACATCAAGAATAACTCGAATTAGATGAGCGGGTGGGTTGCGCCTCATGCTGAATAGCTCTGACCCCAAGAGCAACGCGTCCCCTACATCTCTGGGCTGCGATCTTCATGAAATAAGAACATAACACCAGTACAAACGGTCTCTTAAGTGCATAGGATAAGGGCTCCAGAGACAAGGTAGCCGAAGCAACAGCAGCAAAGTGATTAATGAGGTCGGACAGGTCAGCACAGTGGAATGATCTGTGCACCGGCAACGCTGCGCAGATCGTGATGAAATAGAAGCTGCCGATTTTAGAAACTTGTCTAGGACTGGTCAAAAGCATTATATCAAAACGGCCAAAAACATCAGACCAAATCGAAGGAAAATGTTGACTGAGCTATGACCTCGACGCCCAAAGTCTACGAAGCACACCTGTGGGCAGATGACTGTTATTTTCTTTGGTTCCTGGTTTCGTGAGCATATCCTTCACTTTTGGCCTGAGTTCATCACAGTAGGTCTTCACAAGTAGGTAGCGGACGTCACCGTCATCACATATGGTCGAATTATTCTTGATGTCACACATCAAGAATAGTTCGAATTAGATGAGCGGGTGGGTTGCGCCTCATGCTGAATAGCTCCGACCCCAAGGGCAGCGCGTCCCGTACATCTCTGGGCTGCGTCCGCCGTGCGGACGTCCGCCGTGCGGCTGACCGGGCAGGTCTCGCCGGGGTCGCGGTCAGGCGTGGTCTGAGATGGAAGGTCACGGTCAGGCGTGGACTGAGATGGAGGGTCGCGGTCAGGCGTAGGATGAGACGGAAGGTCACGGCCAGACGTGGACTGAGGTGGAGGGTCACAGTCAGACGTAGACTGACGTGGAAGGTCGCAGTCAGGCGTGGACTGAGGTGGAAAGCCTCGGTCAGGGGCGGACTGAGATGGAAGGTCGCGGTCAGGGGCGGACTGAGGTGGAAGGTCGCGGTCAGGCGTAGACTGAAATAGAAGATATAGCGCGGAACGGTACTTGACCAAAACTGGACACAATTCATGGTTAATGAAAAAAACAGTCCTCATGCCACAAATGCGGAGAGAAGTGCGTGACACGCACTCTTCCAGACGGAGGTCCGCTTGTCCCTTTAGTAAATCGAAACGGTTGGACTCAGCACGCCGCTGCCGATGGTAGTGTTGCATATTGGAAACCAGATACTTTGTCTGATCTCAGATTCCTGCACGTAGAGTCCGGACTTATATTCAGTACTGTGGTGTTGGGAAACTCTGCCCGAACCTAACGCGTCTTGTGATCCGCAGCCGCTCTGTGCTCCGTAATTCCGCCTAAGACCATAAAGTGGATCTAATCGGCTTCCCCTTACCAGCTTCAAGGTGCAGAGACCGCCGTTTGCAGATAAAGCACTGTGTGGTAGTGTTTGTACCTGAGTCAAGTCCACTGCACCATGCACTTCGAGTTGAACTCGTGGGCCGCCACGTGGCGGTAAGGCCATGCTGCGAGCACAAAGCAAAGGTTGACACCGAGACCGACAGGACTGTGTACCCTCATCGCGTGGATTTCGCGCTTTCCGTGTATCCCCAGTGATGTCATGTGTGTTTGCGGGGATTGATAGGTCTGATAACCGTGCCCATCAACTCAAACCGAGTTCCGGGACACGCAGGCGTCTTCGCTCGCGCCACATCAGCGTGTTGATCAGAGACGTGATAACAATATTTGAAAAGCCACGTCGGCAGACATGATTAATTCGCATATCAAAACTTGCATAATGTCTCTTTTTATACGATGATGTTTGCTTGGAAGGTGGCGATGTTTGATGTTTGATGTTTGCGAGTCGATGTTTACTTGATAACATCGTCTCAGTAGTGCCTCATAGCATATTTATTGCCAGCAATTACGAACACATGGACCCATGCCTAAAAACAAGTAACTGAAGACTCATATCAAGTATGTAGATAAGAATTCAATAGACCATGAAGTGGATATAACCGACTTCCCCTCGCCAGCAATATCTCACTAGCCCGATAGTACACAACGTCGGCAAGCGTTGAGCATTAGGCGACGCCACGACCAGTCTTTCGATAGATTTGTGCTAAGCTTGCATCATCTTAAAAAAGGAAAAAGCTCGTAAAATCGCGATTTGACTAGGAAGCTTCAATAGTGGGCACATAAATACCAGCATGTGCGCATGAACTTAGACGAAGGAATAGGGAAAATGTAATACGAAAAAATTATGCCACCGTGATTTGGTAGTAATTTTGCGGAAAATGTCGCAAAATATAGGCGAATCCAATAAGACGCACGAATCCAACTTTTTTCTTAGCAGCGGATCGGGGGTTGGCAAAGGTACCTTTAGTACCTTCTCAATACCTTTAGTGCCAAAAACTCGCCAAGGCACTCGGTGGAAGATAGGCGTTTTGCAGCAGACTGAAACCGCGCTTCGTCGAAATTTATCATTTATTCAAGGTAAGATATCAAGTGACCCGAGAAAGATAGGCCCCTTCATAAAAAATGCAATGTGGCTGCTGGCAACAATATCTAAAATATATGTCCCAAATCAAGCGGAGAGTTTAAGCTTTTGGTGAATGGTTTAACCACGTACACTTCGGGAAGAGGAAACCACGATATCCAAGAACGAAAAAAGAAAGTTATGAATGAATGAGGAATGAGTGGAAAGTGGACTTTGTGTTTTTGGACGCCCGAGCCTAACAAACAACAAAACATTTGAGGACGGTACGTTGTCCCTTTTCTTTTTCAACCTCGGTGCGGATTAGGAGATTTCCACTGCGGCGACTCCTGTTTTTCCAGTGTTAAAACGATAAACCTATGACTTGTCATCAGCATAACCACGGAGACGGAGCGATATCTCTGGATTGCTCTTTTCAGCTCCCTGCAGATTCAACAAGACGTGGTTTCTGGTGGTCGATGAGCACGCACTAATGCAGCATGTTCCTCCTTCGCCATTGCAAGACCTCTAAACCATCTCAATAAGACTCAACAAAAACGACCGTTCAACAACGAATACACTCGGGGCCAAAACCGCTGACAAAACCGGTTTAACCGGACAAAACCGATGCATGAAAGGTAATGCTCGACTTATCGAGAGGCGCGAGATCCTACTGCACGCGACTGGCGCGCGCTACTCAATGGGTTAGGGTGGGGCGCAGCTCACACGTTTGACTACTATTGTATGTGTGTTTCTGTGTAAAATATTTATCTCATCTCGCTCCCTACACGTCACAACTGCCGCTCTTGACTGCAACTGGAGAGCCGCCTGGAGGTTGGAACAGCCAGCGACCGTCCAGCGGGCCGGGCAGGGCGTCTGCGCGTGCAGACGCTGCCGGGAGATCAGCACGTGGTCCTTTGGAACAGCACGGCCCGTCAACAGCACCAGGCGGCTGTCCATAACGGAATCATTCGGTGTGACGAGAATCCCCGAGCTGGCATCAAAGTCCACCAGCGTTCAACGTCGCTCACGCTCCCACGCCGCGCGCAGGGCACAGGACGGCTGGCGGACGAATCAAGAACGAACTCAGACCAAGACCAGACCAGACCAAAATTCAAGGTCAAGACAGGGAACCCAAGCGTGGGACGTGCCACTGAACCCTCGCAGTTCCGGCTTGGACCAATTCAGCAGCAGCAGCAGCAACAGTAGCAGCAGCAGCAGTAGCAGCAGCAGGAGCACCAGCAGCAGCAGCAGCAGCAGCAGCAGCAGCAGCAGAGGGAGAGAGAGAGAGAGAGAGAGAGGAGAGGAGGAGAGAGAGGAGGAGAAGAGAGAGAGAGAGAGAGAGAGGAGAGAGAGAGAGAGAGAGAGAGAGAGAGAGAGAGAGAGAGAGAGAGAGAGATGAGAAGAGAGAGAGGAGAGAGAGAGAGAGAGAGGAGAGAGAGAGAGGAGAGAGAGAGAAGGAGAGAGAGAGAGAGAGGAAGAGAGAGAGAGGAGAGAGAGAGAGAGAGAGAGAGGAGAGGAGAGAGAGAGAGAGAGAGAGACAGAGAGAGAGAGAGAGACAGAGACAGAGACAGAGACGGCATTTTGCCAAATTCAAAATTTCACGTGGAGGTTCTCTCCAAGGCACGCCAGATGTAGTTGCAGAGCTTATGTGACATGGCTATAGGAACGGGGGAGGGGCAAGGCATTTTGGGAAATTCACAATTTCACGCGGAAGTTTTCTCCAAGGCACGCCAGACGTAGTCGTAGAGTTTATGTGGCACGGCTGTAGGAACGGGGGAGGGGCAAGGAGGTCATGGTCCCCTCTTGTCAAAGTAGAGGCCGATAATGTCAAGTGCTTGCAAGTGCTGATTCTTCTCCATATCTGCTTACAGTCCTCTTAGCATATACCCATCTAGTCCATGATGGATATGTCATAGGTGGTTGGCGTAGTCCAGCATGTTAGGCAGAAGCGACGTCGTTATGTAATGCCAGTATTTCAGTCACCGTCCGCAAAATTACCACTTTAATTATTATTAGTATTATTGTATGCCTTGGCGAAATCCTCCGAGTGGCTATTCTAACGCCGCGTCAGTACATGCTACATAGACCAACACAGAACACGTAACGCATGCAAATGAGACGCAACGCCAGCAATACACATACGATGCTGTAAAACATGAGCGACTTGTGATACAGTCAGCACCTGCACGTCATGGCCAGTTGGCCAATTAGGTAAGTTCTCTGATGAAAGACGTTGCTTTGCCCTTGAGCTCATTTAAGTTTCTGCATTGGTGCGTGGCAGCAGGGAGGCGATTCCACGCCGCTACGGCCCGATAGGGAAATGCCTTTTCACGCACTCTAAGCGAGGGTGTTTTATAGCGCTCGCTTGCGGTACGGATTCGTTATCGGTGGCTCTGGTGTGCCGCTGAGATACTTCAAATCGGCGCCTGATCAGATTACTGATAGCCCGCGGCCCACCTGGCACGCAAATGGCGCGCTGCAAACATATGCAATCGCGGTGGGTGTCAGTCTCGTCGAAGTTGGGCCAATTTAGCCGTTTTCGGGACTTCGTGACGTCATCTCGTCTGCGTTTGCCGGTGACGGTTCTGACCGCGAAGTTAATAGCTTTATTCAGGGGCTGACGCTGAACGGCTGTTGTCGGGGCTCATGCAGGCAAACAATATCTGATGTAAAGGAGGATCAGTGATTCAAGTAGGGACTTTATTGTGCAGCCAGGAAGCACATGCCTAAGCTTGTTGATAGCTACAAGGGAGCCAAAACAGCGCTGAGCATCTCCTTCAGCCTCGCCCTCAACGCATTAATTCCAGATCTGACCATCCACACAGATAGTGCTCATTGTTTCAGCGCCGCACAGCATGCGTGTGCCGTTCAATGTCGTGCGGATCATATTCGCTCCTTTATCTGGCGTTTCTGATAATGTGAAATCAGTTTCAGAGGCGATCAATTTCAACAGCTCACGACACCGTGAGCTAGTGTTTGCCGGCCTAGGACCACGCCATCTTTGTTGCCGGAAAGGGACTGGACGACTTTTTGTTGGTGCTGCCGGTCAAAGACATCAGCTTGCACCTGGATACATGCCAGAGTGCACCAGCCGGACTGATTTACCCCATATGTCACCTAGGGTGACCGCCCACGCAGTGCACGGTGTGTGCACGGTGTGTGTAGTGAACGGTGTGCCCACACAGTGTATGAGACACTTTCAGGATGCGGCAAAATCTAAATATGTTTGCAGTAAAGCATGACCAAATGCATTACCTTTTCGTATTGAGCATTAATTCAGACGTGTGTTCGTGCCGTTAGGTCATCAAGTCAAATGCCCTAATGATTCTCTGCGGCGTCAGGTGTTCAGCGTGGTTATGTTGAGTGAGTGCGAATTGGCAGCGATTTCGATAAAAAAACAATTTGTTAAGGAGTCTACGACCATTTCGTGTTTCGATACGTGGCAAGATCCGAGTGCGCAATGGTTTACTGTTCAATAGAATTGGTGCGTGGTGTTTGCCTCAGATCATCGCAGGCTGCGTACTGTTTGCAAATGGCTGTTAAACTCATTGGGAATTGCGCTAAATCACGAACAGCCGAGCACATCCTGGATTGGTGGCACCCGGCGGGGATGGTGTGACTTCCTGACACCCATTGCTGATGATACGGCTCCTCAATTTGTCCTGCACGCATGGAGGGAAGAGTCATATGACCGATTATTTACCAATTAAAACGCCCGAAATTGACGACCCGAGCCCCTCACCGGGCATCATGACCGCTTAAACAAAGGCAATTATAAAGCGGACTCCCGTGAGTGGTGTCACATGCACTGTCAGGGCGGTCATTTGGGGAGTCACTAGAGGAAATTGACTGCCCTGGGGAACGTCCTCACTCCCGACGAAGGCGTCATTTGGGGAGACAAATGTAATTGAAAGCCATTGGGGAGTACACACTTCCCGTGGGGGCGGACTTTTTGACATGTCGTGTAACTCCTACAAGGAGGGTGTCAAAACTGTTTTCATTGCGTTGAATTACGCGTCACCTTTTCTCGCCTTTCTTGTATCGCGCCCAGGGATATGCCATTTCTTCTGTCCTTCTTCCACCGCGTGTTTTGCGTTATTTCCTCCATTCTGACGTTTATCTCTTCTCTCTCTCTCTCTCTCTCTCTCTCTCTCTCTCTCTCTCTCTCTCTCTCTCTCTCTCTCTCTCTCTCTCTCTCTCTCTCTTCTCTTTAGCTCCCCTTGCCATACCGTCCTTCCATCCACTTCATCGTGTTTTTCCTCTCTACTCATAGCTCAAATTATCTCATAGAGTTTCATTAGTTTTGTGCTCCCCCGATTCCTTTGTTACTTTGCTTTTTTGTCTGTTTAAGCATCGAAGTGTTTTATTCCACGTCCGCACGCTGGCGTTAGAGCTGCGGCCTCGTGCTTCCAGTGCCGCCAACCATATGTGTGCCACGGAGCAAATTTAGCTTTTACTCTTTCTCGGCAGATGGCAAGCAAATCGCAACCGGTGACGCCGTCCATGTGTGCCACGGAGCAAATTTAGCTTTCACTCTTTCTCGGCAGATGGCATGCAAATCGCAACGGGTGACGCCGTCGAAGCTCCGAGGACTTCGAGCTGGTGATAAACGACGAGGTGCATGACGTGAAGACACCGGAAGTGGAGCGACCCTCCCAGGTGGACGCTACGCTGTGACACGAGTGTGTGGCAGCACACCGTAGCTAGGCCCGCGGTTGCAGTCGCCGTCAAATCAGATTAACCCAGCAGCGAATGCCTTCTGGCATAGCCTCTAAGATTGCCTTCTGGGCAGTGGTGCGCAGCGCTCATGTTTCAGTCCGCTAATTTTTTGCCCAGTAGTGCAGCATTGGCGGCAGGGATGAAGTGTGCCAACTCACGTTTACGTCGTGCGGAGAAGAACGGTTACGAGCTGTTTGCATTGGAGCCCTCGTGAGGTGAGTAGTTCACCTACCTCTCTAGTTGTCGTGACTTGCGTCATTTGCGTGATTTACATCTCTTGCTTGCACAGTGCTGTCCCCTGTGTCATCGTTGAAGCTGCTCAGCCTTCTCTCGGTTGTCCTCATGCAGTGTACGCGACGTTGCTGTGGGAGAGTCTTCTGTTGCCTTGCCGGGAGGGAGCTGGGGACACACTCTCTCCTTGTAGTCTTCATTACCTGACCATGGTTCTCATTTGTGCCGTCAGGAAAAACTAAGAACGCTGTTCCTGGTGAGAAGGAACTAACGACACAGTCGTCCGTGTCGTCACGAGGAGCTTATGACATAACATCATCGCCTGTGCCATCACAAAAAGTTTATGGCTCCGGCCCTTAGCCTAAGTGAAAACTGACGCAAATATTTCACGTGTCCTCATGATAATATGACATTCTTCTCCACTTTTGTGTGCTTGCAGAAGGAGCTGACGACGTTGTCCAATGTGCGGAATCTGGTGGCGTATCTGTACGAGGTGCTGAACGTGGAGGAGCACCTGCTGAAGAAAGAGAGGAAGATCACAGAGCAGCTGGAAGACCTCAAGGTCCAGCTGGAACCTATGGAATAGGTAACGGGTGGGGGGGGGGGACCCCAAGACCCAACTTGAACCTAACTTAAGGGTGGCGTGGGCTACCTTAAGATTATAATGCAATCCACTAAGAAAGGCGAGATTAGCCAAAGACATGGTTTTTCCGCCCAGTCTGACGCCCAAACGCCACTTCATATCAAGTGCCAGACCATACAGACACAAGGCAGGATTAGCCAAATGCATGGTTTTCCGCCCACTCTAATGCCCAAACGCACTTCATATCAAGTGCCAGACCATACAGACATACTGTCTGAAAAATGAAACTCGACGGGGCACTGTTGAGGCTAAACCTTGCATGTCACAACCTCATATTACCCGCATATGATGTGACTGTGTGATGTGATGTGATGTGATGCGAATCATTGATGTGTGATGTGCCGTGATACATGCACCTGCATTATCCTGCTGTTTGCCTACTTCACCACCATATATAAAGCTCCTGGTTGTTATGGGAGGGAGACTTAACCCGTTTATCGCTGGGAAGTGCTTGCATATCAAACCTGACCGCTGGCAAGGGCAATGGCGGAGAACGATCGGTGTGTTCGAGCACGGCTGACAGTTCTCGGCGGCTGGTTGAGCATACTGTCGGTAGAAGCAGCGTGGCGTTGCTACCAGAATTGGCCTCATCAGTGAAACATATTAATTGTGCCGGTAACGTTATTGCACCGCACAGCAAACACCCTGTGAGCACCAGCAACACCCTCCTTGGTGCCAGTGCCATAGCTTGCCTCCTTTGCTTAGTCGGCAGAAAGCACTACCTATTTGAGCGCTGTGCTTTTTAGGTGCTTTTTGCTGTCTGTTAACTTTCTCCTTTCTTATTTTTTTTAATATTCTCTGCGTTGCCCAATTTGTGGCATTGCCAATGCCGTCTTTCTTACTTCTCTTTTCGACTATGTTCATCATTGTCACCTCTTGTCCAAGAGCGCAAGCAGAGGGATTGGCACAGCGTAGGGGACAGGGGCCGGGACACCCCCCCCCCCCCCCTTAGCGCGACATAGACCTGTATGTTGGTCAAGCACCACCATTACTGCCCAGTCGACCCCCGTGTCGGTATGGGCCTGATGACCCACTTCACAATCAGCTGCAAAGCCTGCGCCAGTGACTTATAGCGGTCGGGACCTCTGTATCGAACAGCTGCCGACAGTGCTTAAAAGAAGGCCCTGTGCTTGCAAGGGGCCTCGAGTCGACCAAGAGCAGCGTTCGATGAGGCCCGAATAGGGGCCCGAGCGGCCCATTGGAACCGACGATTAAGGGCCTAGAGAACATCAGGGCCCGAAAAACTGGCTGTAGGTCACATAAGGGGCCGCAGCCCATAGAGCCGTGACCTGAAGTATCCGTCAGAGGTTCTCTTGGCTCGTTTGGGGACCCCCTGAGACAATGCGTGTGTCTAAGCCTGCCAGAGACCATGGACACCGAAAAGCTGGCTCCCTGTCAGTGTAAGCGCTGGGGGTAAATTTTCCACGTAGGAGCAAGGCCCAGGACCACGATTAGGTTCAGAAGGTTGGAGCTTGCGCGCCCACAATCTTGGTAGTAAGGACAGCGATGGCCTGCGTTGCAGCTTCCGTAAAATCGAACGACGCTAGCCTCTGCAAGTGACACCAGGCCGCGGGCGTCGTGCGCGCAAGAACGACCGTCGTGAAGTGATCGTTACAATGTCTCTTAAAATTAACATTAGGCTAGGCATATCTTTTTGTACACATTTGGGTATGTCCTCTGGACAGGTTAACTGTTACGGCAACACAAAAGTCACGATCTCCTACCTTCTGCCCTTGAAAATGACGATCTACCTTTGATATTCCAGCTCCATCACCAGATTTCAGCACCACCTCACTGTGCTGAAAAGGCCAATCCGTTCTTACCGTCAATCTAAAAATTGTGCACGTGAAAGACATGCCTACGCTACCTTCAGAACATAAGATTTGATGCATTAAAAGGTTCAAAGGTACCTTTTTTAGAAACGTCATAATTTTCGTCCACCCATTAGCCACGGCTCAGTATGAGCTGGCCGACGGTGCGCGGCCTGTGGAAACTGCAACATCTGGTGTCGAGGTTCTTGCTGCTAAGATTTGCGAGCGCACATGTTCAAAAGTACGTTGCATAATTTACATGACTGATCGATGATGACTGGATATTGAAGATTTCCAGACTACAAATTGTCGACCCATCTCGATTTACAATCTACATTCGTGTGGCCCTTAACATGCCGGCAGAACCCAGACACAATTCTGAAAAAAGCTTATGATTTCTATCGAATGGGAAAGAGTCCATTAGAGCATTTAAAATTAAGCGCCCCGGCGATTTATTTCATGCAAGCACTTAAGACAATTAATCATGTTTCAAGCAATTGTCCAATTTATTGTCATAGAAATTCGGGCAGAATTGATGTCGTAGTAACTTCTGGCTTCTTTTCCTGCAACAGAAGGTACAAATTAAAAAATGGCTGAGAAAAACATGTCCTCATTAAAAAAACGTGTCATTTCCGGCGACCTCCTGTTTTTTTGTGGAGGGGGGGGGGCTTTCACTACCAAGAGGCTTTTTGTCAGCCCTGCTCTCCCCTTGCCAGGGCTCTGGCTGCGTGCCTGCTCTTCTCCATGAGCTCCCCGACACCAACTAATATCTACAACACGGTCTTGCGTTTTGAAGTCGGCGGCTCCCCGTTTCAGCAGAAAAAGCAAGAGCTGGAGGAAGCCCGCCACCCGCGTACCAACGTGCTCACCTGGGTCAGCACTGACCCCATGGTTGTCCAGCTCGTTGAGTCAGTGGTGCTGCCATCTATAAGCTAGTTCTGTCACCGTTGTGTCGGCGTTGGCCGCTGTTTTTGCATAATTTTAGTTGTATTTTTCTATTTCTAAGGATTACTCTGAATTCTGAACCTTTAAAATGCGTGGATTTTTGGGATCAGGGCTCTCGCTAAGCCGTGCTTGTGTGAGCCCTGACCCCTACCATCTGATCTGATGGCATTCTAACTTACTCTTCTCGATACTGCCCAGTGGCTGACGAAGGCAACAGCTGAACAGAGAGCCAACGAAGGTTAGCAGTTTTGTAGCACATTTGAGCTGTAGGTAAAAGTTACAAGTGATTTACTGAAGAGAGGTGTGTCCATGATTTAGATCTTCGCCTGGATTCCAGGGAGCTAGAATCGGTTTTGAGCTAGGCGGGAGTGAAAAATTCCATCGCAAAAAGACCGTGCGGGAGTGAAAAAATCAATTCACAAAAGATAGAACTTATGAGCTCGTGACTGATGCTTCAGCAAACAAAGACATCTATTTCAAGTTCGCATGGACGTAATATCATGAACCTGACACAACTGCTTTGTTTTTAACATCATAGGCCATTAAAGTGAAACAGAATACAATCAAGCACAGTAATTTCAGGACAGTGTAATGAGCACACAACATTACTAACACCAACAACTTGATGCTGCACTTTGCGCTTCCCTTCCACAGCACTTTTAACACAAAACAAAGCAATGGAATTCAATAACAAAAAAGCAACAGAAAATTCAACAAGCATAAAACACCCAAACAAAAAAAGAACCTTGGACACATTAGCCCATCACCAAGTCAAACACAATAGATATACTTCGGGCTTCTGTTAAGATGGGGTCAGGGAAACCGAACATTTCATCACTGTTTCTTACAAAATATCAATGCTTATTTCCACGAAAGTAGCCCAACTATGCCTAACCTAAAGAGGCTTTACTTCTTCTCATCCTGTCTTACCTGTTTGCATCAGAGCAGCATTTGTGAGTTACTGATTCTTGCACAAGTCCTATTGCCGCTTGCCATGCACTTAATCAACTTGTTACAACTTACAACGACTTGACAGCAGCACTTGTGGTAAAAACACGATAAAGCTAATTTTTGGCCGGTTTCAACTTGCATTTTTATTCAGTTAATTTGTGTACGTTTGTTGACATCAGACAAAGTTGACGACACACACATCAAAACAACTTAAATCACTTTGAACAACTTTTTTGATTGCCTTGGTTAACCTATGTCAAGGGCAATAATGGGCATGCCCCACAAAACAATCTCTCTTCTCCAAAAGTAACATAACTTTTAGATGACCACGCCAGTATTGCTGCTTGCCTTTTCAACGGAAGCAAAGGCATCTATTTAGGCTTGTCTATTCATGCTTAATGAAAAGTTTGAGATGTTGGCTTCACATTTTAAGTGGGATGGTTTGACTACTTGTTATATACTAATATTGAACTCAGATTATAATTGCTATGCAGCTTGGAGTATCCCGTGTTAAAAATGTAGCGCATATATACAGTACAGTCATTTGCCAGTCAGTAAACCATGACAGCTATAGAAAACATCTGGTTAAAGCAGCCACGAGGGCCCACTTTAAGAAATTTGGGACAAATAATCAAGAATATGGAACAAAATAAGCCCATTGCATGCCTTGTGGCATCATAATTTGTCTTATGACAAAAGTCGATGGATTAAAACAGGAAAATGGCTAACTGTGGTTACCAATCATGTGTTGAAAGCAGGTGAGGTAAGCAATTACATCGTCCACATGAGACTTACTGTCTTCTGTCTGCTCCCCCAAAACAAAAAGCCAATACCTTTTGCATGGCCTGCTAGCATACAGAGTCATCCCACTCACCCACAAATATAAATATCAATCATGCCCACCAACATACGAGAATAGAATGCGAAACAAGTAAAAGGTGTGCATGATAAACATCTGCAGAGGGGAGAATTTCGCCATCAAACACTTCTGTATTAGCTGCGTCAGGTCTGTCCCAAAACTCCATATGGCCGCGTTAGGATAGCCTTGTCAGGAAGCCTGGTGAGCTAGACACTCGAAAGGCTTAGATTTATCATTGTTTAGGACCGCCATGAACCAAGAAAATGATTAACCGATGGTTTAACAAGGAAAAAAGGCGGTCAAAATAATTTCCGTGCTTTAAATTGTCTCCTTCATTCCCTGTAAATTGTTCACTTTTGGGTGCATATCAAACATGTTTGGGCGGTTGGCGAATTGATCAAATTTATGTATGAAATACGCGCGAGTTCGCAGTTGGAGCATGTTGCAGAGAAATTGGTCAACATTTTAAGCAACAGGTGGTACCTCTAAAGGCAATTGAAAATGAAGGAAGAATAAAGTAGTATCACACTCGTATGATACCAAAACAACAAAAATAATTAAATAGCTATAGAAATTGATGCTTTTCTGGCAAAAGTTTGTGATCTGCTGATTTGACTTAAAATCTGTTAACAAGAGTGCCCAAATGGTGATATTCATCTTGAAAATTTAATTGAGAAGACATTTTTTTAATTTTTCACACCTGCATTTCGGGAGTGATGCAATTTAGTGGTCAAGTTTCCTCGAGAAAAAAGAAATACGTAGAGTAAAATTCTCTACCAGGCCAGGCCTTGCTGGTGTTCGCACCTGGCTCTGTTTTCGTGGCGTGGTGGAAAGACCAAAAGAATAGGGGATACATGAAAAACTTGCACGTGGTACACAGCTGCCGATCGTGATGCATTTTGTAAATAAACCAAACCTAATGCGCGCAGGCAACAGGAGTCGCTTGGGTTTTTGGGCTTGGAGTTACCTGGCGCCCTAGCTCTGTGCATACATAGACATGATTTAGATGTAGGTGAGGCAGGACATAGCCATAGGTGTTCAGGTTTTGTGGAGCCTCGTTTATGCTTGGCAGTTCAAGTGAGCTCGGTTTTGGATGACATCTGAAAACCTCAGGAAGGGAAATAGCGGTTTGGCATAAGCGATTGGACAATGTCAGGCACGAGTGAAAAATTGACATAAAATATGGGGAAAAGGAGCGAAAAATTCCTCCTCATAGAGTGGTGCTTCACATCCAAAGTCGACAATTCTAGGACACTGCTAGATTCTACCTGATGATAGGGGTCAGCTAGCAGGGACACAGTTTGCCTGCATTCGCGTGCACGAAGTTCTGTTTGGCACCAAACATTGCATTTCAGGCTGGTTAAAGTTCTCTGTTCTCTTGATAGAGGTCTAAAAGAGGACAGAAAGGTCAAAGTGAGGTCAAACGGTATTGCAGATAGATTAGATAAGCTCGCATTGCATTTGTATCCACACCGTCGGGCCACTTTCATCGCAAGGATTCGTCGGCGCCCATTTCGATGCATTTTAACATCTCGTCACTTTGAGGCATTGCTGCCACCCCCTCGTTAAGTAGCTTTTTTGTGCTGAACACGCGCTTGGGTGAGAGGGGTCTTATTGACCCCCGAAGGTTTTTCCAAAATGGCTTCTGAACGCCGCGGCGAAGCCCCCCAAATTTTATAGGGCTGTAGAAAATGGGAACCAGATCGTTTGCTATAAAATGGTAGATGTAACTTGAAAGATTGCTGACCTATGGCAGGCCAAAATCAGGCTATGGTCTCAGTGAAGTAAATTTCTAGGGAATCGTTCAATCTGATGCAACAACGGAGTGTTAGACGAACCCATGCATCTCTGAGACGCTTTCGTAAGCAACACAACTATTGCATGAACAAATTACGCTGACCTAAGGTCAGGTATAAAGGTCAGACTAAGGTCAAAGCCAACCTGTTTTTTTACTCTGAGGCTTGCTGTGCGGGATAGTTTCTGGTGCTCATTTCGAATTTATTGATGGCAGGAAGCGCATTATTCATCTTCCACGAACTTTTAGAGGTCAGAATAGGCCACTGACTTAGATTACTCATGTAGCACGCCTAAAAGGTCAAACTCTTTACCAAACTTCAAAAAGAGTCTTCTGGCAGTGCTATATTATGATAACGATACACCGGTTGCGATACGGGCGGCACCTGGGCTCTGAGCGTGCGCTCGGGTCCGAGGCTCTGGCTTACCTAACCCTGGACCACGCAGGGCCCTTTTTATATCACTGTCTGGGCGCACTCTGCCCTTGGCGTGACGCACACAGTCTGGATGCTCACGAGGCTGAGTCGACGCGTTGCATGATCAGCGCGTGATCCTGCGTACAGTACAGTTCTGCAGCGCGTGATCGCAATATGTAGGTCGGTTCTTGCAGCGCGTGAGCGGCGCGTGGTACACGGGTGAAGGTCTCGTGGGGCGTTGTTTCGCGGCTGAGCCCACCGACAATCATTGCGTGGCGTCGCGTTTGTTGATGTTAGTCTAGACAATCGAGGTCAGTCTGGCGCCGCCTGCAGCATAATGTATACACACGCAGCGACGGGCGTGTCGCGGCATCGGGCCGCGTGCCGTCGGCGGGCTGCGCGTGGTGGCGAGATGCGGGCACAGGCGAGCGAGGGTTAAAATCTGGAATAACGCGTGCTAAAACAACAGACAGATGCTACATAAAGCAACAGACAGATGCTACAATATCTCCCCCCCTACACAACAAGCATTTTGGCCGAGACACAACACAATGCGCAGTGATCGGAGCCTTAAGGACGAAGGGAGACAGATGGGTGACAAAGACAAACAAATCAGAAGTGCATAGCATAGAAGCGTAAAACACGAACACTACAACACAGGGAAGAGGCGCTAAACGCGTAAATACTAGCGGATAAGCACGAGAAACATAAACACAAGTACGAACATGACACTGAACACAAGCGAACACAAGCACATTGTGCATGGGGAGGTAGATTTGGTTTCTGAGTTGCATGAACGAGGGCTGGTTCAACACGCCTGGTGACCATGCTCGTCTGCCTATACGGAATCGTAATCTAAACATGTACTTAACCTAAACATATACTCAACCTAAACATATACACGGGAGCGGACTAGTGATGATGACGGGCCAAGACATCATCTGGACATTTGGTGGCCTCACACCACAAACCGGGCTGGGAGGGAAGGACTGGTCGAGCCCCTAATATGGGCGACACGGTCGAGTCCGTCGGTGTGGTTCGAATGGTGCCTCGCATTGGCACCGATTCCTGGACGGGAGGGGCAGCTACGCCGCATGGCTCGTTCCTGCAGAACGTCGATGGAGTGCCTGGGGCGATTCAGGATGCCGCGAAGGGACAGACAGTGGCTTTTGTGATTCAATGGCTGGCTCGGCGGTCGGGTTGCGTGCAATGGGACGAAAACGGGGTAGCATATAAAATCCCCTAGACCGTGGGCAACAATGCTTAACGGTGAAGCAGAGGCACCCCATAGCGAGGATGCGGGCAATGATAATAAGAGTCCAAGAGATCGAAAGGTGGCTGGGCTATCGTCCGCGACACGTGCAAGTGGCAAAGCTTCTATTTTGTTGAAGTAGGCACCTGCAGTCATGCCTGTTAGGTGCAACTGGGGCAATGCAGAGACATTGGTGCGGGACGTATTAATGAGCGCGTGTGCCCAGGTAGGACGCCAGATGGAGAGTGATCTGTTAGTCAAAAGTTCTTTGCCCCGAAATTGTGGTAAATCCAAATGGGTTTCGCTCGCGCAAAACGGTGGCAGATAGACCTGGACTCCTGAGGCTCAGCATTCCATCTCTAGCGTAATGATGTCAACAGCTTCTGTAATGGTGAAAGTTTTGCTTCTTTTGGTGGAGGCACAGAAAGTTATGATGGTGATCGGTGGACGTGATACCAGTAGCCATTGGCCCTGGGCCAGATAATAGGCCTTAGGGGCATTGTTCGTGGTTTGGACGATTGGGTCGCATGAAGTTGTGGTTGCCATTGGGTCCTGGCGGAATAGGGCAACAACACACGATGTGGAAGATAACGTGGAATATGCGGGCTCGTGTAGCTGGCAAAAGGGGAGGTGAGCCAAACTAAATTTTCCATGTCTGTTTCTGAAGGTTGCATGTAATGTTGTCGGTTTTCTGAAACGATCAGAAAGTGAGGCTTGTTTGGGTAGTAGCCGAGAGATATGTTGTGGGTCTGATGGGGTTCTTGCTATGGGAAGAATCGATATACATCAAAGGCGTGTAGAACGTTCAGAAGCGGGACGTAAAACAGAACATGATAAGTGTCTCTGTTTTTGATTAATTTTGTCTTGACTGCTCTGAATTAATTGCTGATGTCTCTTTGGGGAAATGGTAGGGCAAAATTCTGTGGTAAGCTTTTCGCAACTTTCCTCAGGATTTGTCCAAATTCTTGCGGAGGGATGATATTTCTATGCAATATACCAGCCTGGGCCGGGGCTAGTTTGGTTGTTAGTGTTTCCAGTGCGGCATGTCGGCGGTGGACGCTTCGCGTCACCTGGTGGACGTTTTCTGCCAGGAAGTTGAGATGTAGTATAAGGGAGAAGATTTTGCTCGTGTTCCTAGAGGTATTTATCAAACTTTGGTCAGCTACCTGCATCCTTTTCACAGCGGTGTTAAGAGAAAGGAGTGCACGTCGATTTTAATTTATTGCAACTCGAGTGGAATTTATGACTTGAACCGTTCCGTTAAAGGTGTGTATTCTAGTCTTACGTATTCTGTCTGCCCAGACCAGACACGAGCGCTGCGAGACGGCAACTGTATTAACCCGCGAGGCGAGCAGGCGGCGCCGACCCCGGCGGACGGCGCCCCAGGCAGTACACCGCCGGTCGGGGCAGCGGCGTACGAAGGTGCAGCAGCACTGGCGGCGCGAGCAGGGGCGGCCTCAGGCGCACGCTAGTAACATCATGATACATCTCCCCCCTTGAGCAAATGCAAATAAGTGTTAATGCGCTTGCGAAATGAAATTACTGGCGACAGACTGCTGCTTCTCTGCTGCTTCCCTGCTGCTGCTCTGCTGCTTCTCAGGCTGCTGCTTTTCTTCTGCTTCCCAGACTGCTTCTTCTCTGCTGCTTTCCTGCTGCTTCCCATCTGCTTTCCTGCTGCTTCTCTGCTGCTTCTCTTTGATGCATCTCAGAAAACGCGGCCACTGCGTATTTTACGCGGACTGAAACTAAGCAGTGGTGTTGGGTCTTGTGTCTGGGGCACTTGCGTGTTGCAGGGCTGGGCCGCAACTTCTGTCAGCGGCGGCAGCGACGGCGGCGGCGCCGTTGTCGACGCGGGCGACGGCACAGCTGGTGGTGGCTGTGAAACCACCGATCGTGGTGCAGGCGCCGGTCCGCGCGGCTGCGGTTGCATCAGCGTCGGTGGCGTCACCTTAGCATGGCGGCCAGAGAGGAGGTCTGGAGCGGGCACCCTGTGTGCAGAACGGTCAGCACGCCGCGTGGAACCGTGCTGTGTTAAGACCTGAATCTGAGGGATCTGCATCAGATGACGTCGGTTGCGACGATAGCGAGCACCCTTGAGCTCCACAAGGTAGCTGCGTCTAGAGAGCTTCTCTATGACGGTGGCGGGCTCGGACCAGCTTGCTTCCTTCTCCGTCTTGATCCGAACATGATCCCGGGCTGTAGCTGCTGAAGATCGCGGGCACCGTGTTTCCGGTTGAAGCACGTCTCCAGCCTCTTCTTCCTCTGTCGATCTCGGAGTGTGGCATGCTGCCATGTCGCTTCTCCGGTTGGCTGAGCGATGGGGAGACGAGATTGAAGTTCGCGTCTCATCAGGAGACGGGCTGGGGAGTATCCGGTTGCTTCCACAGGCGTCGTGCGGTAGTTGAGGAGGGCGAGGTGGGGGTCCCTCCGGCGAAGTATCCAGTTGGTGGTTCTCACGGCCCGTTCAGCTGCTCCGTTGGAAGACGGCGTGGGCGGGCTCTGTGATGCGGTTTGTGAAGCCGTAGGACGCTGTGAAGTTGGCGAACGAGCTTGAAGTGAACTGCGTTCCTCCGTCTGTTGTCACGAGGCCTGGTATCCCTAAGCGGGAAAACAGGCGCCTCAGACGCTCGATGACTGCGCTGCTGGTGAGACTCGGGAGGCGTTGTATCTCCAGATACCTGCTGAAGATGTCCACCGTGACGAGCCAGTTACAGTTGTTGAAGTGGAAGACGTCTGCTGCAACGTGCGTCCACGGTCTTGATGGCGTTGGGGTTGTCACCAGTGGCTCAGCGTGCTGGGCGGGCAGCGTTCACCTGACAGAACGAGCAGCTCTCGAGATGACGCTTCAGGTTGATGCTGAGTTGAGGCCACCAGATCGATGCTGCTGCCCTCTGGCGACGCTTGTTTAGACCGAAGTGTCCGTCATCATGTAGTAGAGTGAGCATTTCACCTCGCAGACTCGGAGGGATGACGCTGCGTCGCCCGTGCATCAGCAGATGCACCCACGTTAGCAGATACCAACACGTTAGGTACAGAACGCTCATCTCTCCCCGAGAGGCGAAGCAGTCCAGCAGGTCGGGATGCTTCGCTCCCTCCTTCCAGCCAGAGAGAGTCTGCTACAGTGTCTGTAAATACCGTCATTTCGATGATGCGTAATGTCGAGATCGTGAACGGCCGTGACAGCTCTGGTCCGCCTAACATCAGTAGGGTTTGTGCGCCGGCGCAGCACAGGCAGCCGCGCCAGCAGCGCCAGCAGTACAGACGTCAACAGCAGCCTTCCACCGCGCAACGGCAACAGCATAGTCAGCGTACCGACTTTTCAACAGCATGCAGATACTGAAGAAGAGCACGTCATGTGTCTCCGAAAGATTGTCCCGCTAAGGGAAAAATCAGTGACAACTGTCAGAAAATGTATCATTTTGCATCTGTTTGTCGCTCCAGCGGTGTCAGAGCGATTGAGCGGACAGAGTCTATTGAACAATCATCGCCGCCCAACATTTTTGTTGGCGAAGTAGACAGAGCTTGCGCACCATGGAGAGTTTCAGTCCTTCTAAATGGTCAACGAGTCGCTTTCAAAGTTGACTCTGGCGCTGACGTTAGCATTTTGACGCTGAAAACGTAAAACAAGCTGAAACTGCCGCCGCTTCAACATGGTTCAAATATTCTGACGAGTGTTGGTAGCGTGCTAAAAGTGGAAGGAAAGATGCACGGAACACTCATGTTCAAGAACAAAGCCGAGCCTGAAGTGTTCCTACGTTGTTGACTCAGCTGATGATCTCCTCTCCAGGTCTGCTTGCTCGCTCCTGGGCGTACTTAAGTTCACAGGTGAAGTCAACGAAGACGTCTTCGGAGAGGCAGGTCTCCTGAAGACAGCACCGGTCAGCACTCAGCTCTGTGAAGATGCTGTTCCAGTCGCCCTTGCCACTGCAAGGAACATCCCGCTGCCACTGATGAAGCCGGTGGAAGAGGAGCTGAAGAAGATGGAGCATTACGGCATCATCACGTTGGAGACCGAGCCAACGGACTGGGTCTCTGCGCTGGTCCCCGTCCCGAAGCCGAAGAGCAGCGGTGTCCGCATCACGGTTGCCTACAAGAGACTCAACCGATCTGTGAAGCGACAGGTGTTCCCGATCCCTACTCTGGAGCACCAGACCTCCAGGCTGAGTGGCGCGACGCTCTTCACCAAGCTGGACGCCTCTTCCGGAATCTGCCAGATCCCGCTGGACGAGGCGAGCTCCAAGATGACCATGTTCATCACTCCGTTCGGCAGGAAGAGGTTTCTGCTGCGACTGCCGATGGGGATCTCGCTCGCACCGGAGTGCTTCCAGCGGAAGATCGAGGAGATGCTGGATGGACTGCCCGGAGTCATCGTCTACATGGACGACACCGTGGTGTTCGGAAATGCTGCCAGTCACGATGCACGTCTCGAAGCCGTCATCAGGAGGATCCACGAGTCTGGCCTCAAGCTGAACAGGAAAAAGTGCGGGTTCCGGAAGAACGAGGTCAAGTTTCTGGGGATGAAGATCAGCAAGAACGGCATCAGCATGGACGAAGAGAGGCTCGAAGCGATCCAGCAGCTCCAACCACCAAAGAATGTCAATGACCTAAGGTCTCTGCTCGGAGTAATCAACTTCCTGGGCAGGTTCGCTCCACACATCCAGGAGTACTTGAGACCACTGAACGAGCTTCTGAGGAAGAACGTAGCATGGATCTGGACACCACAGCAGCAGCAGGCGCTGGATGACGTGAAGGCAGCCGTCACTTCAGCTCCAGTTCTGGCGTTCTACGATCCAGCACGACAGACAACGGTCAGGGCCGACGCCAGTAGTTTCGGCATCGGAGGATGTGCCCTCCAGAAGCACGGCTCCGTCTTCAAACCCGTCGCGTTCTGCAGCAGAAGCCTGACTGACACCGAGACCAGATGGGCCCAGATCGAGACGGAACTACTCTCCGCGACGTGGACGTGCGAGAAAATGCACATGTTCCTGTCCGAACTGCCGTCGTTCGAGCTGCATCTGGACCACAAACCTCTGATCCTGCTGGTTAACACGAAAAATTTCGTGGATGCGCCGATCAGATGCCAGCGCATGCTCATGCGCTTGATGCGATACAATGCCACAGCAGTCTTCGTCCCAGGGAAGCAGCACCTGGTGCCCGACTTCCTCTCACGTCACCCGCTGCAGAAGCAGGATGAAATCGGCGCTGTGCTTCAAGAAGACATACATGGATTCTGCGAGAGAATCTTCAGCGATCTTCCCGCCACACCGCAGCGTCTGGTGGAGATCAGCAAGGCGCAGCAAGCAGACGAACCCCTACAGCGTGTAATGACGGTATTTACAGACACTTCCTGCTCTAGTGACTTCAGTTGAATTCTACGGAACAGCTCTCTGTCAGACATTCCTGAGATGAGATGATCTCTCATACGCTCATCAGCGTCAGCGAAGCTGCAGTGCTCAGCTAGAGGGAACAAAGCTCTGATGTACGATTCATTAGTCTCGCCTGAACTTTGAGATCTAAGCTCGAAGTTGTGACGCTCTGCAATAAAATTCCTTTTCGGAATGAAGTACCCGTCTAGCTTTGAGACAACAACTCCAAAATCCTCCTTCTGCTCAGCAGTAATCTTTAATGTTGGTACGACATGCTCAGCCCGCGGACCCATACTGTAAATAAACGCAGCTACTTGATCGTCACCGTCCTCTTTGTGTAGTCCCGATGCCAGTCTGTAGCGGACGAACCGATCACGCCAGGTCGGCCACCTCTCAGGCGATGTGAAGTCGAATTCCTCAGGAGGACGAAATCCAGGCATCTCGACTTGGTTCACAACTCCCACTGCTTAAATTAATGTGCTGCTCACGCTTGCTTAAGCTTACTATAGGTTCAATGCGGCTGCGCCATATTCAAGTTTTACGTGTTTTGTCTGCCCAGACCAGACACGAGCGCTGAGGGACGGCAACTGTATTGACCCGCGAGGCGAGCAGGCGGCGCTGACCCCGGCGGACGGCGCCCCAGGCTGTACACCGCCGGTCGGGGCGGCGGCTTACCAAGGTGCAGCAGCGCTGGCGGCGCGAGCAGGGGCGGCCTCAGGCGCACACCAGTAACATCATGATGCAATGTGGGCCAATGCCATCTCCTTTGCATTGATAATCTGCACGTTTTCGGTTAGATGCTTGATTTCTTTTTCTGTTCCGGTTCCGAATAGGTAAGACATTACACTGCCCACGCCATTGATCAACCCGCGCTTCGCGCGTTTTGTTGTTTTCATGTCTGGTGGGTTGAGAATGTCCATAAACGTGTGAGAGATGTCCGATTGTTCGCGTTTCAACTTTTTCACTGATTGGGACATGTGGCTAATGGACATTTTTAACACAGCATAGTTTGGGTGGGAGCGGTTGCCATGAGTGCTTGATATATTTTTGATAGTGTCCGCAATCTTTTTGGTGACTCTTTTGATCGTTCCCATCTGTCGGCGGTAAGGAGTCCTACTAGTTGAAAGTGTCATGGCCCAAGAGTTGCATCTTGGGTGCGTTTTACCTAATGGAATAAAAAAATGTTCCGGGTCATTGGGTTGATCAGGGGATGCGCTTAGCACGCTTATGAGCCAGCCTATGACGACATGGCCTGTCCTTATGTGCATGGTTCTGGTCCTGACATAACAAACATGGGTGTTAACCCCAGGTGGGAAACGTTAACTCGAGCAACGAAATGACCACACTAGGCACGTCGGGAAACCAATTTGGCGGAACATTGCATTCAGAATGACCCGTGTTTTCAAGTGGTTGCGATGGTATGTCAACACTCGCAATGTTTACCTCGTTCGGCGAACATTGATAATCAAATTGCACCCTTGTCGTTTGTCCGTCATGTCTGTTCTGCGCTCACTAGAACCGTCGTTTCGTCTTTTTCGTCTCATTCGCCAGTCGCCAGGCTGAGCGAATCCATACCCATCGTGAACAGACGTGTCCATTGGCGATGGTGTCTGGGAACGGAGGTTATAACGTGTCTATCTCCATGGGGCTCGTACTAACCTTCCACTTTCGCCATTATCCGGTGATAGTGGTGAGCAGGGTTCAGTGGGGCTAATACTTACCTGTGAACGGCTGTCAAGGGGTGTCTTTTCTTCCCCTTGCGGTTCTGTGGCGTCCTCTTCTACTTCTCGTTCTGCCATATCTTCCTCCTCTTCTACACTTCCGTTCTATACACCCTCTACTTCTTCTGCTTCTTCTGCTTCATTAGGTTGATTTTGGATGTTGTTCCAAAGTGGCCGAGAATCCTGATGGTTGCCTGGTACGTACCAATATTGATCGCCGAAGGAAAATTTTGCTGCGCGCATGGACTGTTGCCGTAGTGGCGTTTCTTCTGGTCTGACACCTACTTGTATTGGTGGCCTGACTGTGTCGTATGGCCTATTCCAGACGTCATCCGGTTCACTAATGGGCAAGTTTTCTGAGCGCACTGGTTTTGACTTACCGGATATCATGTTTTTGATAAAAAATTTCTTCTCCCATTTTGGACACAACTCTATAGTATGGCTTCCAGTATAGCGTGAATTTTGTGGTCACCAGGTTTTACTGTCGGGTCGTAATAGAAGACTGGATCTCCTGGCTTGAACTGTAATGATTCAGCGGTCCTATCTATCAATGTTTTGTTGTAGTCTCGAGACTGTTGCATGTTTTGGGTGACCTGTGTGAAAGCGTTATGTAGGTTCTCGAACATGACGGGCACATACTCCTCTCCTGTGTAACGAAGACGGGGTTGTAACAGGGTATCTACTGGGAGAACAGGATCGCGACCGTACAGAATGAAAGATGGGAAGTATTTGGTTGACTCAATTTTGCTAACTCGGCAGGCGGCGAGGCATGGCTGCAAAATGTTGTCCCACTTATCCTGATTTTCACTAATTTGTTTGCGATCATCTCATTTATGCATCCATGAAATCTCTCAGTTTTACCGTCTGATTGCGCATGATAACTAGATGTTCGTATTCTGGAAATACCGAGTTCTTTATTAACAATGTTCAGCAGGGAGTTACAGAATTCTGTTCCTTGATCACTGATAATTGCTCGTGGACAGCCATGGCGAGGTACGAATTCTTCAAGCATGATTTGTGCTAAAGTGGCCGCCGTTTTATCCGGAATTGCCCAGGCTTCGGGCCATCCACTCATGTGGTCTACAGTTGTACATTCGTACATGTAGCCCTTCTGTGTGAGTGGGAACGGTCCACACAAATCTATTTCTATTATTTCTAAAGGCGCTGGAGGCATGGACATGTCCTGCATGAGTCGTGTTTCCTTTCGCAATTTCTTTCGATGGCATGTCTCACATGTTTGGACATATTGGACAATGTCTTTTAGCATGGTTGGCCAAAAGTACGATTTCGCGATTTTGTCGGTGGTCTTTTCAATTCCTATATGACCTCCAAAAATCCGTCGTGAGCATCTTCCAGTACTATTTTCTGGAACTCCGGGGCATGACTAGCTGCATGCGTAATTGTGGCCTTGTTTTTATTTCTACTCCTATATGATACAGCAGTTCATTTTCCAGACAATATTTGGTATGAAGGTGAGGGTTTTCTTTAATCTGAGAAATGATTTGTTCCAAATCTTCTTGAGCCCTTTGAGTTTTTCTCACTTCATCTAGCTCAAACTTGTGATAAATTAGCGATTTTGTCTCTTCATTTCCGAAGTCTTCAGATTCGTTAAGGACAGCGGTGGCGTTATTACGTTAATATTTGTGCGCTCACGCCTCCAGTACAGGCGCTTGTTGTCCTCTAGACCGCCGGTAATTTGGGTGTTATGAAGGCGCGAGAGCATGTCTGCGGCTACGTTTTTGGAACCAGATATGTATTCAATTTTGAATGCGTATTCTCCTAAAATGATTGCCCATCTTTGGATTCTGGGGTTTTTCATTTCACTAGTAAACAAATGTTCTAGAGGTTTATGGTCCGTGTACACCATAAGTTGGGTTCCAACAACAAAGGGGCGAAGTTTTTGTAAACTGTAAATAATGGCGAACACTTCGCGCTCTATGGTGGGCCATTTTTGCTGAGCATCTGTGAACTGGTGAGAAACATACTGAATGACTTTCCTTTGGCCTTCGATTTCTTGCGTGAGAACTGCACCTATAGCATATTGTGAAGCATCCGTATAAAGTTTAAAGGGTTGGGTGATATCTGGAAACGCAAGAATGAGAGCCTTCACAAGACATTGTTTTAATGCATCAAACGCTACTTGTGCCTCGGCCGGTCAATGGAATTTTGCGCGTTTCTTTGTCGGGGCTGTAAGTGGTTTCGCAATTCCACTGAATCCTGGTACGTACTTCCGATAGTACGATGCCATGCCCAAGAAACTCCGGACATCACGGATGGTTTTTGGGGTTTGCATGTTTTCCACAGCTTTGATTTTTTCCGGGTCTACAGCGATGCCGTTGTTTGATACAACGTGGCTAAGATAGTATAGCTTCTCTCTAAAAATTCACATTTTGCAATTTTGAGTATGAGGTTCGCTTTTCGGAGCCTGTCGAACACTTTCTCCTGGTGTTTCAGATGTTTTTCGAAGGAGTCACTGAACACGATGATGTCATATATAAATGCAAGTGCAAATTTTCTGACATCCCCTAAAACTGCATTCATGAGATTTTGAAAGACTGATGGACTTCCGACGAGGCAGAATGCCATTCTGTTAAATTCGAATACACCGAAATCTGTCCCAAAAGCCGTTTTCTCCTTGTCCTCTTTCTTAAAAGGTATTTACCAAAATCCGGCTTTTAGGTCCAGACATGTTCTAAACTTTGATTTTCCAAGTGAGTACATGATGTTTTCCGTGGCGGGGATGCTGGGGGCTGGGATTATGGCTACAGCATTTATTTTCCGAAAGTCTATGCATACTCTATGAGAGCCATCTTTCTTAGGAACAATGATGACTGGGGAAGGCAATGGAGACTTGCTACGTCTGATCACTTTGGCATCCAGCGTCTCTTGGATTTGATTGTCTAAAATTTATCTATGAACCAATGAAAGGCGATAAGGCCTTTGTCGAATGGGAGAATGGTTTTGTATGTTGACCCGTATTTCCGTTACATCTGTTATGGCCAATTCAACGTCTTTTTGCACGAAAACAGCTACGTTTTTGGTCAAAAGCTTAACCAGTGGCTGGCGTTGTGCATCAGGGACATGATTTAAATTAGAGGCTTCAAGTTTTTCTTAAGAGCTGCTATCTTTGGACTGGGAGGTTTGAACTACTTCGGTTACAGAAATGTTGGGTTCGTGGGTTTCAAGACTTGTAGCTGCACCTAGAACTTGGCCTTTCCGAAAATGCATGAATCGACCTGTTTCGTTCATCATGGCCCAGGGGATTTGTTTGTTTTTCGATACTTTTACTACTGCATTAGGCAGACAGATACCTGGCTCATTTTCGAAACAGGGGGATGACGGTAATAGCGTGACTACCAAGTTTTCTCCAGCCTGCTTTTTCTTTGGGAGATAACATTTGATCAGAACATCTGAATGTGGGAATACAGTGACGTCCCCTGCTAGTCTCACAAGATTGATTTCTTCATGTTTTTATCTGCCTTTTACTTTAAGGGATACACATGGTTGCCAATAGTCAATGTTTTATGTTCAAAGGTCCGAATGTACTTTTCTGGCAGTCGTAAAGTCTACTCCGAGAATCATGTCATGCCAAAAATTGGCCAACACAAAAAAACTCGTGATACATGTGAACTTCTCCTAGCGTAACACGAATTTTCACAATTTTGGTTACTTTTAGGGTATGTCCTAATGCGGAAATCAAGGGTATTTTCTCAGTTTCTACAAGTTGTACTAATTTTGGGTCACATAGTTTTAGGAATTCTTCGCTCACCAGAGAGAGATGTGCACCCGTGCCCAAAAGTGTTCTGATTGGATGTGTACCTATACAAACATCTATGTAGGGACTGTTTTCGCTTACCTGAAGCACGTGGGCTAGTTGCTCCTTTTCGTCCGGTTGTGTGGCGTGAGGCGCTCCTAGTTTCCCTGCTGCGGGCGTTGCTCGGTGGTCGGTCGTGGCTGTTGCTGCCGCGGCGGAGGCTGTTGTGGCCGTCTCATCTCGTACGCTCTCTTCCTGCAGACCCTCTGGATGTGGCCCGGGATGCCGCAGAAGAAACAGATCGGTCGATGGTCTGCTGTCCGCTGGTACTCCTGCGGAGCTGGGCGTGAATTCACTGGCTGCTGTTGTGGTCGGCGCTGGGGCTCTTACTCACGTGGTGGTCTCGTTGGATGCCGGTAGTTTGGTCTCCCATACTCACGTGGTGGCCGTGGATGGTACCTGTATTCCTGGGTTTGCTGTGGGTTTACCTGTGGGGGTGGCTTCTGCGTTTGGGTCAGGATCATGACCTTTACGAATTCACTTAGTTTATCCACCTCAGTCTGTTGTGGGGGACGGAGGGGGGGGGGGGGGGGTAGGTTGGGCCACGGTATTCACGTCCATGGGTTCTGTTCCGTCTCTTTTGTCCCTGCCTGCTATTTTTTCTCGTAGTTTTATTTCCTCCATGGCTAAATGCGCAGCTTCGTTGACGTTAGTCGGTCGTTTCCGCGTCAAGTGATGTCGACGGTCCTTGTCCGTTATTCCGTTGATAAAAATATCCATGCTGTTCTTACGGGCATTTCGGGTATCTATTTCCTAGTTGTAAGCCTCCTTGGCGAGCGTCATGAGGCGAAAGCCATATTGGGGAAAAGACTCGTTTGGTCGCTTAGTATAGATACTGAGCTTTAGTTTGGCGTTTGAGAAGTCGTCAAGATGCTGGAATTTTTGTATCACGAATTGTTTTAGATGGTCCCAAATTACGATGGTGTCCGCTACCTCTCCGTAGTAGTCAAAACCGAGTCCCCGTAGTAGTCGGGCTGCGGCATGCAAAGTCGTCTTTTTATCTGTGTTGCATTCTTTTTGGGTGTTGTCTACCATGGTAAGCCATCGGGTCAGACTTTCCGCACTTGTTCCGTCAAATGTAGCTTTCACATGCTCCATACCCAAAGTGATTAGAAGGGTCATTTGATTTCGGAGGGAATTTATGCTTTTCACATTGTACTGCGCGTTTGGATCCAGAGACAAGCTAACGTCTTCGAGATTACGAGCCATGTTGCAAGCTAATAAAACAAGAAAAGAAGCAAAAGAGGGTCAGCCAGTACGTTTTTGGGTGTGAGGTCGATGCTGTTTGGCCAGTCGTTCACTAGTCGCTTTTTCCCCGGGACGACGCGATACCATGGAGTACGAACGGCGAACACGAGCTTGCGGCCAACAAGTCGTTGAAAGTCCCGTTGAGATCGCTGACGTCTAGGTCGCAGTCGATTAATATCGGCCGGCCGAGGTGTTGCCGGGCGGAAGTCCTTCGCGGGCTGCTATGCTGGGCCGACGGGAGCGGAGGCTCAGACCGTGCTTCGTGATGCAACAGGGGCTCAGGCTCTGACCGTTCGTCGTTGATGGTAGCAGACGGGAGCTGAGGCTCAGACCGTGCTTCAGGGCTGGCGGGGGCGGAAGCCGACACGCGTTGGTCGTGTGCCTCGTTCAGGGCCTCGGTTGATGTTTGGTTGTAGGTGGCGCTTCTGGGAGCTTCAGGCGGATATCTCCGGCTTTCTTGTTCGGCTACCCTCACTCTGTGGGTCTCTTGCACCTGTCTCAGACAGCTGATGGCTGCGCTGCTGATGCCACAGCAACGGGACAGGCACAAGGCACAAGTGCATCGGTTCAAGTTTGGCGTAGAATTAGTTGTTAACTCGCAGCCGCGGTTATGGCAATACCCACAGGTGAAACAGTAGCAGGCGGCACTGTTCAGGTGGCACTCACAGCAATGGTCGTGGAGTGCGTGCCGCCTTTGTGCAAAATACCTTTTGTGGTACTGACACAACCTGTGCTGGACTGCTGAGAACTCGTACTTGAAACTGGTGACGTCGTTGAGTTCTGTCCAGCACGGTAGGGGCCGTTGGCGAGTCCGTCGAGCTCCACAGCGGTGCAGTATCTTCCTCTTCTGTGCCGTGGTTCTTTCGGTAGTTGGGAGCCCAGATGCACGCATCGCTGTTGGAAGTTCGCAAGCATGCGATACATTCAACTCTCCGTGTCACGGCACCAGTTCAGCACGCCTAAAATTCAAACTCTTCACCAAACTTCACAAAAGAGTCTTCTGGCAATGATACGGGCGGCACATGGGCTCTAAGCGTGCGCTCGGGTCCGAGGCCCTGGACCACGCAGGGCCCTTTTTGTATCACTGTCTGGGCGCACTCTGCCCTTGGCGTGGCGCACACAGTCTGAATGCTCACGAGGCCAAGTCGACGCGTTGCATGATCAGCGCGTGATCCTGCGTACAATACAGTTCTGTAGCACGTGATCACAATATGTAGGTCGGTTCTTGCAGCGCGTGAGCGGCGCGATGAGCACGGGTGAAGGTCACGTGGGGCGTTGTTTCGCGGTTGCGCCCACAGACGATCTTTGCGCCTCGTCGTGTTTGTTAATGTTAGTCTAGACAATCGAGGTCAATCTGGCGCCGCTTGCAGCACAATGTATACACCCGCAGCGACGGGCGTGTCGCGGCATCGGGCCGCGTGCCGTCGGCGGCCTGCGCGTGGTGACGAGACGCGGGCACAGGCGACCGAGGGTTAAAAATCTGGAATAACGCGTGCTAAAACAACAGACAGATGCTACATAAAACAACAGACAAATGCTACCTAAAACAACAGACAGATGCTGCATAAAACAACAGACAGATGCTACATAAAACAACAGACAGATGCTACACTCAGGTCAACATTTTGTTTTTAGGAAAATGTTGCCTAGCGTGATCTTTGTCGCTTATTCAAATGCAAAACTGAGAGCATTCTTGCATGATTTTGGTAACCATGACCTTCAAAAGCTCATGTGATCAAACGATCTTATGATCTCAAATGAGCTTGTGGCGTTTTGCTTAAAAACAGTTCTCTAGTATAACTAATTTTAAAAACCCACACCACTGCACGCACCTCGCGCTGGGCAGCCCTACCAGTCCCGAGCACCCGCACCGTTCTCAAAAATTTATATGACACCAGAATGTACTTGCATGGCAGATACACAATGTCAAACACAGCACAGTTCTGCCGAACCAATCATAAGTTGCTTTCGCTTATCAAAAGTCAAGCATAGTTACCAGATATCTATACTACTAACGGCTGACAGAGTCGGTCTGTTTCCAGGCCAAAACTAGATCATTCTGATCAAAACTAGATCGTCGTGTTTATACGACCGTGTTCCTGGCGGCACCGGGGCTTAGTACAGAGCCAAGGATGCAGGCGTGCTCTGGTCAGTAGCTTGCATAACATTCATGGGCGGCGGAACGGTCCCCGAGACGGCCGTTCGTCTGCAACCGTCGTGGGGCTGTGAACGAAAGCGACTGAGGGTATCTGGGGACGGAAGGTGTCTGGCACGCGAATAGGCGTCGCCATGGCTACGAAGGTGGATGAAGTGGCGGCACGGTGGGAACAGCAGCAGCGGGAGATAGCGGCCATGTTGGACCAGCTGAAGCCGCCGGACGACTGGAAGCTGCTGCCGGCTGACCCCAACTACAAGTACCCACTGGTGCGCTACTACCGCTACCGTGGCACCGTGCTCAGCAACTTCCCCCTGCTCTGGGGCTTCCTGGAAAGCTGGAAACGTTTCCAGGCGCGTCCCAAGGACGTCATCGTAGCCAGCTTTCCCAAGTCGGGCACCACCTGGCTACAGGAGTTGGTTTGGCGGGTCGTGCACGGCGAGACAAGCGTTAACAGCGGCGGCGGCGCCACACTCGAGTATCGCTTCCCCCTTCTGGACGAACCCTATGCAGACATCATGAAGATGACACCCATCCACGACATGGAGGATCCGCGCCTCATAAAGACGCACCTGCCTTACGACCTACTGCCCCCCAGCGTGCACACCGGCAACGCCAAGGTGCTGTACGTCTCGCGTGACCCCCGCGACGTCTGCGTCTCCTACTACCACTTCTTCCGCATGATTAACTACGCGGAGTACCGCGGTACCTTCCAGGAGTTCCGCGACAGCTTCGTGCGTGGTGAGGTGATGTACGCGCCTTACCGTGAGCACGTGCAGGGCTACCTGCGTCACGCCGACACCGTGCTGTGCGTGACGTACGAGCAGCTGCACGCTGACCGCGCGGCCGTCGTCCGTCGAGTGGCCGCCTTCCTGGAGCGGCCCGTGACCGACGCCGAGGCCGAGAGTATCGCGCGTCACACCAGCTTCGAAGCCATGAAGGAGAACCCCGGCACCAACTACCGCCACTGGGAGAAGACCGGCATGGTAAACGTGGGCTCGGAGGGCACCTTCATGCGCAAGGGCCAGGTGGGCGACTGGAAGAACTACTTCACTGAGGAGGAGGGTGCGGCTTTCCTGAAATGGGCGAAACAGCCGGTCTGAGGCTGCTCAGTAGGATGTCCCAGAATAAAGCTTTTTGGAAACTTTTGGGTGCTCATGACTGGAGTGGCTCTTCGGCTCAAGGTGAGCTCAGAACTGTTTCATTTCTATATAATTTTGACGCGTGCGTAGGCGGTACACAAAGAGTAGCAAGTTTGGTAGTGTTAAGTTATTTTCGGCCTGTTGCAGCAAACAAAACGTTATTAAAATGGACAGTGGCATCGTCTTGGTTGCTTGAAATGAGGTTGTTAGCGCACTCTTAGCATGCTGATTCTATGATTTGGAACAAAACATCGAAGTGGTGTCTTCACAGAAGGGGATAACTTTTTTAGAGGCAGCATGAATGTCAAACTAATTCCTGCAAATGTTTTGTCTAAATGGTGTGAATATACCTTGGACGCGAACACAACTTTTTTGCTCTCTTTAGCCCCATCAGACCTCCCTTCGATCTCCCTATTCTTTTCTTTACCTCGGCCAAGAGAAAGAAAAAGCAAGTCAGTTAATTAAATAAATTGGCATACCAAACTGAGCCTCAGTTTACATCGTTACTGCTTCAGGGAATTGTTCTGAACTCGTTGTACACTATCTCACACCGGATGATGTCCGGCGCACGCTTATTTTTAGTGCTGATCTTCTACCGATGAGCTTTCACACTCTCGCAGAAGCCGCTGTAGCTGATCCCTGTTGCCAGCTGCAGTGAGTGTGAAGATCTTAAGCATTAGTACACCCTTTCTGCAGCATGAATAAACATACTTTGCACGCCACTCAAAATCACTGTGAGTTGGATGTTCGTCCAGCCAAGAGAACTCATCAACCAGATCGGACAATACCGTGTGCCAGTTACCGAACGGCGCTGCATCCTCAGAGTCATTCGTCACTGGCATAGACAACACCGTGGAAGCCCTACCTACCTTCTCATTATCGCTGACACCACCCGAAACTAGACAGAACAAGACCATCTCAGGTCTGAAATAGGCCTCGTGGCGATACGTTAACGCTGAGGCCATTGCTTCAGGCGTTCAAAGCGATGTCATTATCTATTTTCATAGCATGTTGTTGGCTCCGTCACTGCGAAGATGGCTCAAAGCCACCCGATTTTTAAGGTCTTTGTGCACCCCTTAAGCATGTATAAATTTTGACAAAGCTGAAAAAAATTGAGATCAAGCTGGGCTGGAGAATTGGACTACTCCTGAGCACACCCATAAAAAGTGTTTTTTGGGACACCCTGGTGTGCACACACAACGCATAGAAAAACCCCAAGTCCAGTTGCGGGTATTCACAAGTCATTCCAAGAAGTGGCTCATTGTTTGATTTGTTATAATTACAACAGCACTCTGAATGAAATATAAAAACATGCCAACAACACGACCACATTTGCACATCATTAACCATTAAATCCTACACATTGATTGATTGCAAAGATTTTAATGGGCTCCACTGATTGCAAAGATTTTAATCGCTAGATCACGCCTTCTACCACATGATTAAACAGATTTTGCACGGCGTTCAAAATTTCTTTGCAAAACGGATACCCGTCGTTGTCCTCTCTTTGACCTAGTGGGTTGATAAGCTACCGGGTGGCATCGATCTGAAGGAACTGGAAACCAGCCAATGAGATTTATCTACCAGATCTGCCAATTCTGTGCCCTTGTTACCGAATGGCATGGCATCCCCCAAGATCATTCGTCACTGGCCTAGACAACAACGTTGAAGCCCTGGCTGCCTTCTCATTATTGCTGACACCACCCGAAACTAGACGGAACAAGACCATCTCAGGTCTGAAATAGGCTTCGTGGCGACAAGTTAACACTGAGGACATCGTTTGCTGTCATTATCCATTTTTATAGCATAATGTTGGCCCGTGATTGCGAAGATGGCTCAAAGGCACTCGATTATTAAGTGCCTTTCGCACTCCTTAAGCATGTAGGAATTTTGACATCCCTGAAAAGATTCAAATCGCCCTTGGATGGGGAACTGGGCTAGTCTTGAGCACCACCACAAAAAGTGTTTTCTGGGACACCCTGATGTTCACACAGAACACATAGACAGTCCCCAAGTTCACTTGATGGTATTCGCAAATCATTCCAACAAGTGGCTCATTGTTTGATTCGGCATAATTACAACAGTACTCTGAGTGGAATACAAAAACATGCCATCAACACGACCATATGTGCACATCATTACCCATTGAGTCCTACGCATCACGTCGTCAAAAACCAAAGCATTTGATGAAAATGCAAACCGTGAACACATGCTGAGCAACGGCAAGCAGGTTCATATTCACCAATAGACATTGCAAACCCCCTAGCCTGGTGCGAAACGCATTGTAGGTGCGAGAGGCGGTGATGTTCGGCGGGAGGCGGCTCCGTGATAAGGCCGCGCCATCCAAAAATGCCCTGCGTGCCACTGACAGGCAAAGAGCTGGCAGATCACGGGCGTGCGCCGCTGCGGCCCGGGTGGCACGCTAGCATACAGGGGTCCGTGTGGTGAACAGGGGCCGGATCGCCACCGGAGCCCGTCAGTCATTAAGGGCCCTGAATGCAGCGAGGCCCCGACTGAGGGCGATAAGGTCACCAACACCGCGCCAGGGCGGCACGTGAACAGTTGCCGCCATTGAATCTCGCCGATGAGCATCGGTGATGGTCCTGGCCCCAGAGTATATCACCTCTTGAGTACCAGCGGACAGCAGACCATCGACCGATATGTTTCTTCTGCGGCATCCCGGGCCACATCTAGAGGGTCTGCAGGAAGAGAGCGCACGAGATGAGACGGCCACAACAGCCTCCGCCGCGGCAGCAATAGCCACGGCCGACCACCGAGCAACGCCCGCAGCAGGGAAACTAGGAGCGCCTCACGCCACACAACCGGACGAAAAGGAGCAACTAGCCCACGTGCTTCAGGTAAGCGAAAACAGTCCCTACATAGATGTTTGTATAGGTACACATCCAATCAGAACACTTTTGGGCACGGGTGCACATCTCTCTCTGGTGAGCGAAGAATTCCTAAAACTATGTGACCCAAAATTAGTACAACTTGTAGAAACTGAGAAAATACCCTTGATTTCCGCATCAGGACATACCCCAAAAGTAACCAAAGTTGTGAAAATTCGTGTAACGCTAGGAGAAGTTCACATGTATCACGAATTTTTGTGTTGGCCGATTTTGGGCATGGCATGATTCTTGGAGTAGACTTTACGACTGCTAGAAAAGCACATTCAGACTTTGAACATAACACATTGACTATTGGCAACCTTGTGTATCCTTTAAAGCATAAGGCAGATAAAAAACATGAAGAAATTAATCTTGTGAGACTAGCAGAGGACGTCAATGTATTCCCACATTCAGATGTTCTGATCAAATGTTATCTCCCAAAGAAAAAGCAGGCTGGAGAAAACTTGGTAGTCACGCTATTACCGTCATCCCCCTGTTTCGAAAATGAGCCAGGTATCTGTCTGCCTAATGCAGTAGTAAAAGTATCGAAAAACAAACAAATCCCCTGGGCCATGGTGAGCGAAACTGGTCGATTCATTCATTTTCGGAAAGGCTCAGTTCTAGGTGTAGCTACAAGTTTTGAAACCCACGAACCCAACATTTCTGTAACCGAAGTAAGCCCGAAGCCCGAAGCCTGGGCAATTCCGGATAAAACGGCTGCCACTATAGCACAAATCATGCTTGAAGAATTCGTACCTCGCCATGGCTGTCCACGAGCAATTATCAGTGATCAAGGAACAGAATTCTGTAACTCCCTGCTGAACATTGTTAATAAAGAACTCGACATTTTCAGAATACGAACATCTAGTTATCATGCGCAATCAAACGATAAAACTGAGAGATTTCATGGATGTAGGAACGAGATGATCGCAAAACAAATTAGTGACAATCAGGATCAGTGGGACAACATTTTGCAGCCATGCCTCGCCGCCTATCGAGTTAGCAAAAATGAGTCAACCAAATACCCCCCATTTTTCATCTTGTACGGTCGCGATCCTGTTCTCCCAGTAGATACCCTGTTACAACCCCGTCTTCGTTTCACAGGGGAACATTATGTGTCCGTCGTGTTCGAGAACCTACATAACGCTTTCACACAGGTCACCCAAAACATGCAACAGTCTCGAGACTACAACAAAACATTGATAGGTAGGACCGCTGAATCATTGCAGTTCAAGCCAGGAGACCCGGTCTACTATTATGACCCTACAGTAAAACCTGGTGACTCTGCAAAATTCACGTTCTACTGGAAGCCATACTATAGAGTTGTGTCCAAGATGGGAGAAGAAAATTACTTTATCGAAAACATGATATCCGGTAAGTCAAAAGTAGTGCACTCAGAAAACTTGCCCATTAGGGAACCGGATGGCGTCTGGAATAGGTTATACGACACAGTCAGGCCACCAATGCAGGTAGGTGTCAGACCAGAAGAACCGCCACTACGACAACAGCCCTTGCACGCAGCAAAATTTTCCTTCGGCGATCAATATTGGTACGTACCAGACAACCAGCAGGATTCTCGGCCACTTTGGAACAACATCCAAAATCAACCTAATGAAGCAGAAGAAGCAGAAGAAGCAGAAGAAGTAGAGGATGTAAAGGACGGAAGTGTAGAAGAGGAGGAAGAACGAGAAGCAGAAGAGGACGCCACAGAACCGCAAGGGGAAGAAAAGACACCCCTTGACAGCCCTTCACAGGTATTACCCCCACTGAACCCTGCTCACCATTATCACCGGATAAAGGCGAAAGTGGAAGGTTAGTACGAGCCCCATGGAGATAGACACGTTATAACCTCCGTTCCCAGACACCATCGCCAATGGACACGTCTGTTCACGATGGGTATGGATTCGCTCAGCCTGGCGACTGGCGAATGAGACGAAAAAGACGAAACGACGGTTCTAGTGAGCGCAGAACAGACATGACGGACAAACGACAAGGGTGCAATTTGATTATCAATGTTCGCCGAACGAGGTAAACATTGCGAGCGTTGACATACCATCGCAGCCAATTGAAAACACGGGTCATTCTGAATGCAATGTTCCGTCAAATTGGTTTCCCGGCGTGCCTAGTCTGGCCATTTCGTTGCTCGAGTTGACGTTCCCAACCTGGGTTTAACACCCATGTTTGTCATTTCAGGACCAAAACCATGCACGTAAGGACAGGCCTTGTGGTTAAAGGCTGGCTCATATGCACGCTAAGCGCAACCCCTTATCATCCCAATGACCCGGGACATTTTTTTTATTCCATTAGGTAAAACGTACCCAAGATGCAACTCCTGGGCCATCACGCTTTCAACAAGAATGACTTCTTACCGCCGGCAGATGGGAACGATCAAAAGAGCCAACAAAAAGATTGCGGACACTATTAAAAATTTACCAAGCACTCATGGCAACCGCTCCTACCCAAATTATGCTGTGTTAAAAATGTCCATTAACCACATGTCTCAATCAGTGAAACAGTTGAAACGCGAACAATCGGACCTCTCTCACACGTTTATGGACATCCTGAATCCACCAGATCTTAAAACAACAATCGGCGCGAAGCGCGGGTTGATCAATGGCGTGGGCAATGTAATGTCTTACCTACTCGGAACCGCAACAGAAAAAGAAATCAAGCATCTAACCGAAAACGTGCAGATTATCAATGCAAGATCATCAATGCAAAGATCATCATCATGCAGATCATCAATGCCGACCATCATTGCAGATCATCAATGCAGATCCTCAATGCAGATCATCAATGCAAAGGAGATGGCAATGGCCCTAACCCTTAACGGAACCCTTCAAGTCATAAATTCCACTCGAGTTGCAATAAACCAAAATCGACGTGCACTCCTTTCCCTCAACACCGCTGTGAAAAGAATGCAGGTGGCTTACCAAGGTTTGATAAACACCTCTAGGAACACGAGCAAAATCTTCTCCCTTATATCACATCTCAACTTCCTGGCAGAAAACGTCCACCAGGTGACGCGAAGCGTCCACCGCCTACCCACCGAACTAGAAACGTTAACAACCGAACATCAACTTCCTGGCAGAAAACGTCCACCATGTGACGCGAAGCGTCCACCGCCTACATGCCGAACTAGAAACGCTACCAACCAAACTAGCCCTTGCCCAAGCCGGTGTATTACATAATTATCTCATCCCTCCGCAAGAATTTGGACGAATCTTGAGGGCAATTGCGGAATCTTACCACATAATTTTGCCCTACCATTTCCCCAAAGAGACATCAGCAATTATGTCAGAGCAGTCAAGACAAAATTGGCCAAAAACAGAGACACTTATCATGTTCTATTTTACGTCCCGCTTCTGCTCGTTCTCCACGCCTTTGATGTATATCGATTCTTCCCATACCAAGTACCCCATCAGACCCACAACATATCCCTTGGCTACTACCCAAACGAGCCTCACTCTCTGATCGTTTCAGAAAACCGACAACATTACATGCAACCTTCAGAAACAGACATGGAAAATTGCATTTTGGCTCACCTCCTCTTTTGCCAGCTACGCGAGCCCCCATATTCCACGGTATCTTCCACATCGTGTGTTGTTGCCTATTCCGCCAGGACCCAGTGGCAATCATAACTTTATGCGACCCAGTCGTCCAAACCACGAGCAATGCCCCTAAGGCCTATTATCTGACCCAGGGCCAATGGCTACTGGTATTCTCCGATCACCATCACAACTTGCTGTGCCTCCACCAAAAGAAGGAAAACGTTCACCATTACAGAAGCTGTTGACATCATTACGCCAGAGATGGAATGCTCAGCTTCAGGAGACTCATTCTATCTGCCACCGTATTACGCGAGCAAAACCCATTTAGATTTACCACAATTGCGGGCCGAAGAACTTTTGACTAACGGATCACTTCCTATTTGGCGTCCTACCTGGGCACACGCGCTCATTGATACGTCCCGCACCAATGTCTCTGCATTGCCCCCGTTGCACCTAACAGGCGTGACTGCAGGTGCCTACTTCAACAAAATAGAAGCTTTGCCACTTGCACGTGTCGCGGACGATAGCCCAGCCACCTTTTCGATCTCTTGGACTCTTATTATCATTGCTGGCATACTCGCTATGGGGTGTCTCTGCTTCACCGTTAAGCATTGTTGCCCACGGTCTAGGGATTTTATATGCTACCCCGCTTTCGTCCCATTGCACGCAACCCGACCGCCGAGCCAGCCATTGAATTACAAGAGCCACTGTCTGTCCCTTCGCGGCATCTTGAATCGCCCCCGGCACCCCATCGACGTTCTGCAGGAACGAGCCATGCGGCGTAGCTGCCCCTCCCGTCCAGGAATCGGTGCCAATGCGAGGCACCATTAGAACCACACCGACGGACTCGACCATGTCACCCATATTTGGGGCTCAACCAGTCCTTCCCTCCCAGCCCGGTTTTGCGGTGTGAGGCCACCAAATGTCCAGATGACGTCTTGGCCCGTCATCATCACTAGTCCGCTCCCGTGTATATGTTTAGGTTGAGTATATGTTTAGGTTAAGCACATGTTTAGATTACGATTCCGTATAGGCGGACGAGTATGGTCACCAAGCGTGTTGAACCAGCCCTCGTTCATGCAGCTCAGAAACCAAATCTACCTCCACATGCACAATGCGCTTGTGTTCAGTGTCTTGTTCGTACTTGTGTTTATGTGCCCCGTGCCTATCCGCTTGTATTTACGCGTTTTGCGCCTGTTCCTTGTGTTGCAGTGTTCGTATTTTGCACTTCTATGTTATGCACTTCTGATTTGTTTGTCTTTGTCACCCATCTGTCTCCCTTCGTCCTTAAGGCTCCGATCGCTGCGCATTTTGTTGTGTCTCGGCCAAAATGCTTGTTGTGTAGGGGGGGGGGAGAGATATTGTAGCATCTGTCTGTTGTTTTATGTAGCATCTGTCTGTTGTTTTAGCCCGCATTATTCCAGATTTTAACCCTCGCTCGCCTGTGCCCGCGTCTCGCCACCACGCGCAGGCCGCCGACGGCACGCGGCCCGATGCAGTGACACGCCCGTCGCTGCTTATGTATACATTATGCTGCAAGCGGCGCCAGATTGACCTCGATTGTCTAAACAAACATTAACAAACGCGACGCCAGGCAATGATTATCGTTGGGCGCAGCCGTGAAACAACGCCCCACGAGACCTTCACCCGTGCACCACGCGCCGCTCTCGCGCTGCAAGAACCGACCTACATATTGTAATCACGCGCTGCAGAACTGCACTGTACGCAGGATCACGCGCTGATCATGCAACGCGTCGACTCGGCCTCGTGAGCATCCAGACTGTGTGCGTCAGACACTGTGCCAAAGGCAGAGTGCGCCCAGACAGTGACATGAAAAGGGCCCTGCGTGGTCCAGGGTTAGGTAAGCCAGAGCCTCGGACCCGAGCGCACGCTCAGAGCCCAGGTGCCGCCCGTATCGCAACCGGTGTATCGTTATCATAATATAGCACTGCCAGAAGACTCTTTTTGAAGTTTGGTGAATATTCTGACTTTTTAGGCGTGCTACATGGCGGCACGGTGGGAACAGCAGCAGCGGGAGATGGCGGCCATGTTGGACCAGCTGAAGCCGCCGGACGACTGGAAGCTGCTGCCGGCCGACCCCAACTACGAGAACCCGCAGCAGCGCCACTGCTGCTTCCGCGGCACCGTGTTCACCAACTTCCACCAGGCCTGGGGATTACTGGATATCTGGAAACGTTTTCAAGCGCGTCCCAAGGACGTCATCGTAGCCAGCTTTCCCAAGTCGGGCACCACCTGGCTACAGGAGTTGGTTTGGCGGGTTGTGCACGGCGAGACAGACATCAACAGCGGCGGCGGCGCCACACTCGAGTGTCGCTTCCCCTCCTGAAGACAGCCACTTCGGACGCGATGAAAACGCCATCGATCCACCAGATGGGGAACCCGCGCCTCATAAAGACGCACCTGCCTTACGACCTGCTGTCCCCCAGCGTGCACACCAACGACGCCAAGGTGCTGTACGTCACACGTGACCCCCGCGACGTCTGCGTCTCCTACTACCACTACTGCCGCATGGTCAACTCCATGGAGTGCCGCGGTACCTTCCAGCAGTTCCGCGACAGCTTTGTGCGTGGTGAGTTGCTGTACGCGCCTTACCGTGAGCACGTGCAGGGCTACCTGCGTCACGCCGACACCATGCTGTGCGTGACGTACGAGCAGCTGCACGCTCACCGCGCGGCCGTCGTCCGTCGAGTGGCCGCCTTCCTGGAGCGGCCCGTGACCGACGCCGAAGCCGAGAGTATCGCGCGTCACACCAGCTTCGAAACCATGAAGGAGAACCCCGGCGCCAACTACCGCCACTGGGAGAAGACCGGCATGGTAAACGTGGGCTCGGAGGTCACCTTCATGCGCAAGGGCCAGGTGGGCGGCTGAAAGAACTACTTCACCGAGGAGGAGGGTGCCGCTTTCCTGAAGTGGGCGAAGCAGCCGGTTTGAGGCTGCTCAGTAGGATGCCTTCGAAAATCCGTTTTTGAAAAGGCACGAGTGCTTATGGTTAGCCTGGTTCTTTGGTTCTAGGCAAATTCAGTTCTAGCATGTTTGTAAAAGTTCATGCATGTTTAGAGGGTGCACAAGGAGCTTAAAGTGTGATAGTTTTAAGGTCATCTTCGCTCTGTGGCGGCCAGCGAAGCGTTATAAAATGGAAATGATCATCAGTGTGTTTGATCTTGATCCTATGTTTTTGATCATAACAAAACGATTAATGGTACCACGTGATCGAAGGATATGCTGTTTTCATTGGGGGGGGGGGGGGGAGGGCGGAAGGGGCAGCAGTGCTAACACTCACAAAATTGAAATGTGTTGAGATGGGTGTGAAAGGAAGCTTCGCAACGAAAGTGGCTGGATGTTGCGTATATAAATACGATGGGCATCCACCTCCCTGTAGAAGCAACTGTAGCCGGCCCTTGTCATCATCTGCAGTGCTTACGAGGACCTCAATCATTGACGCACCTTTTTTTGCAAAAGCATTGAAATATGTTGTATTTTGCTTAAAATTACTATAAAACAGTTCCTTGGATTCTCATTGTACGACCGCATTGACTAACCGCCGGCTAGCATTAACCTGAATAAGCTGAAATACCAACCAGAGCGATTCATGTCCCACATCGGCTAGTTCTGTGTGATGTGTCCTAGTGGCGAACGGCTAAGCAAGCTGAAAATCATTCGCCACTAGCAAACAAAGCAGCGTCGAAGCAATGGATGCCTTCACAACATCGCTGTCGACACCAAAAACCAGCCGGAACAAGACCATCTCAGGGCCGGTAGGGTGTCCCAGAATGACACTTTTGGAAAAGCCTGGATACTCCAGGCTGGCAGGTGTGCCAATTGACCGAAGGGAGATACGTTTTTTGGTGGAAGGGAGGCAGCAGGTTTAAGAACGGAAAAACTTTTCCATGCGTCGAGATAGATGTGAAAAGAATTCTTGCAACGAAATTGCAATTCTTGCAACGTACATTAATGTGATGCGGGCACATTTGACCTGTTTTTAGCCCTACGTGACCTTACATTGAACTTACTATCCCCTGCTTGATCTCGACCATGAGAAAAGCAAATGCCAAACCAAGCGAAATATAATTGTGTGTGACAAATAGTGAAAATCACGCGATACGGTTACCTCATCAAACATTTTTTGAAAATACTATACGTTGATACATATCAAAAGCGTCCGGTGCACGCTTATCTAAAGTCCTGATCTTCTACCGGTCGGTTTTGACCTCCTTGTAAAAGCCACTGTACCTGATCCTTACTCACTGCAGCTGATCCTTGCTCACTGCAGCTGATCCTTGTCCGCTGCAGCTGATCCTTGTCCACTGCAGCTGATCCTTGTCCACTGCAGCTGATCCTTGCTCACTGCAGCTGACCCTTGTCCAGTGCAGCTGATCCTTGTCCACTGTAGCTGACCTTTGTCCGCAGCAGCTGATCCTTACTCACTGCAGCTGATCCTTGCTCACTGCAGCTGATCCTTGTCCGCTGCAGCTGATCCTTGTCCACTGCAGCTGATCCTTGTCCACTGCAGCTGATCCTTGCTCACTGCAGCTGACCCTTGTCCAGTGCAGCTGATCCTTGTCCACTGTAGCTGACCCTTGTCCGCAGCAGCTGATCCTTGTCCACTGCAGCTGATCCTTGTCCACTGCAGCTGACCCTTGTCCACTGCAGCTGATCCTTGTCCACTGCAGCTGATCCTTGTCCACTGCAGCTGATCCTTGTCCGTGCAGCTGACCCTTGTCCTCTGCAGCTGACCCTTGTCCACTGCGGCTGACCCTTGTCCACTGCAGCTGATCCTTGTCCACTGCGGCTGACCCTTGTCCGCTGCAGCTGATCCTTGTCCGCTGCAGCTGATCCTTGTCCACTGCAGCTGATCCTTGTCCACTGCGGCTGACCCTTGTCCACTGCAGCTGACCTCTACTCCTCGCGGTCCAATGATCCCCGAAAAAATCCCCAGCACAGAAGCTAACGGCGGCCAAGAGAAAAAAAAACACAGGGCGAAGATGCTGATCATCTTCGGCGGCCTCATGTGGGGAAAGCGGTCAATGTCGCACAGGAACTTAAGTACAGTGAGTCTTTGCCGAGCTTAGAGTGCTCCAGGATCACGCTTTTTGTAAAAAAAAAAGCACTGGCTCCCAGGACCAGCCTTATGCTCCGTTCGACGAGAGCTCAACGAAAGAGACTTCGGTGCTGTCATTTTTACGTTACATCGGGCCACTCAGCAGCGTAGCGATAGCACGCTTTATACGTTACCAGGCAAGGGCTGTGGGAACAGTCCATAGCAATAGCACGCGTTGCACGTTGCCAGACAAGGGCTGGGAGGACTATCTATAGCGTTAGCACGCTTTACACGTTACCAGACAAGGGCTGGAAGGACAACCCATAGCATTAGTACGCGTTGCACGTTACCAGAAAAGGACTGGGAGGACTATCCATAACGTTAGCACGCTTTACACGCTACCATACAAGAGTTGGGCGACAACCGATAGCGTAAGCACGCGTTGCACGTTACCAGACAAGAGTTGGGAGGACAATCCATGGCGTTAGCACACATTGCACGTTACCAGACAAGGACTGGGAGGACAATCCATGGCGTTAGCACACATTGCACGTTACCAGACAAGGACTGGGAGGACAATCCATGGCGTTAGCACACATTGCACGTTACCAGACAATGACTGGGAGGACAATCCCAATACCTACCTGCTCGTGAGGGATTGTGTGTTATAGCCGACATTGTCGAGCGAGAACGAGCCGGATATTCGGGAATCGCCCTGCGAAAGCCCGTTGGGTTTCGGCGTAGAATTAGGTAACGACTGTCGCGGATGATACGACAGAACGGTTCTGCACAAGACAAGTATCATAGAGATCACAGATGCACAGGCGAAAAGACCAGCGGAAGAAGACAAGGCTCCTTCTACGGTTCATGGGAGGCTTAGTGTGAGACCGTTACACAAATGGGATCCTGTCTCTGTCCTTCCTTCTTCCCGTACCATCCTCACTGTCAGGTGTACCAAACACTCTTTAGTAGACACACAAGATAACATACCTTTTTTAGTCTTTTCTCTCGAAAAGCCATCTGCGCTCATATGAAGCTGAAGGACCTACGCTGAGTGAGGTGAACTGTTGCAGACAAGCAAGTAAGACAGCTGGAAGCAACAGCATCGTTGTCTTGCGAACACATTACCAAGCCATTGTTAAGAACTCCGGCCATGAATCACTTTGTGCAAGCCATTACAAGTCCGACCGATCTGCTCGTCCGTCCCGACAGCTCAGTTGGTCAGAGCGCCTGCATTCCGATCCACCCGCCGGGTCGGGGGGAGTTCGAATCGCTTCAGGCGCTTGCCGTTTGACCTTGACAGGTATGGCGTGTGCCCGTGGGCAGCGGTCACTCTGAAGCTCAGGTGACGTCAGAGGCGTGATGCATCGCGTCGAGCTTTTGCGGCACGTTCGGCACGTTCGGCACCAAATTCTGCTGTTGATTGGAATTGCACTATCGGATGGCAGAGGTCAGGGCTCACAAAGCAAGCGCTGCTCAGGGTTAGCTCCGACCCCAGAAATCCATCTACTCAAAGGGGTTTGGATTAAATCTTCTAGAACATAACCAGAAAAAGAAATAGATTGCTGGCTAACGTAATGCCAACATATGGTAAGAGCCAAAGAGTCACACAAATGTTTATTTCGGTCCTTTCACCGGAAGGCGTCGTTGATACCATTTTGGTTAAGAACACTGCAACCTTGGTATCCATCAACGCGACACTCACAAGCCATTTGGAGCGCTCACGAAACCGGCGTAAGTTTACCATAACTTCATGACATCATCAGGACACAGAGCGCTCCGCTGACTTCACTGCTGCCACCTGTCTATTGTCACCGCCCGCCAGAGCCCTCTATCGTGTGCTTTCATAACCTGCTCAGCTCCATCCATTCTCCGCTGCGCTATGGGTCTAACCACTAGAGCCATCATCAAAAGTTATAACTCGCTACAGACTGCATTAAACATCTTGAGGCAGCGACTGATTGTATGTCGTGCCCTGCTTGATTCTCGATATTAACAAATATTGTGTCATAACGTCGTATTTTGAGCGGTAATGAGCGCTGATTGGCCGAGACGGACAAACTGCCAATAAAGTCTCTCCCCGTTGTGTTTCCTACGTCCTCACAAACCTGTTAATTCCAAAGCGCTAAAATTCAGGGATTTTCATCAACCTTTTTGTCATGTCCTGGCAGCTGTCACCACGCTTTGCACGAAGGGCTCTACGCTTGAATTGTGGGAGGCAGGTCAGAGCGGCATAGCTCCAGAAATATTGTACTATGAATAGTCCAGCTCTCAAAAAACCCGTACGGAAAGCCGGCGTTGGTTTTATTGGACTAAGCTTTGAGATAGTCAAGTATGTCATGAAAACTGCTCACAAATGTACTGAAGACTTCCTGTTACTATGCGTAGGCGGATATACAGCAGGTCCAAACAGGAAAATACCTATACGAAACAACATCATTTATGGCATCAGCGGTATGTTTGATAACATGACAGGTGTTGGCCTCTCTCGGGTCATTTGTTGGGTGCTGGTGACCACACCTTAAATTATGTGGCAGGGGTCGGACTCAGGAAAACAAACCAGCTCTAATAGAGACGCAGCTTGAATTCTGGGGAATTCCGAACATGCTGTTCACTGATAAAGTGGGTGACTGTGGCGCATGCACGGGGGTCAAATGTTTTAAGGGTAGATACATTAAGTAATATGGACGAAACGGAGTACACACACACACACACACACCTATATATATATATATATATATATATATATATATATATATATATATATGGGGAGAGAGCGACACAGAAAATATAAAATGACACGAGCATTTAAGTTGTGAGCATGCTATCGCCACACTTACATGCGTTTTCTCCCACATACTTCGTACAGTCTGCATTAACCGAGGACTGTTCCACATTTCCTCCTTAATATCATGCATCCCAAATCGATTAAAAAAAGACATTCGGCACAATTGTCTTGGCTAAGCATAGTCCCAGCACTGAAATATGGAAGATTCCAGAAGCTCTGTATAGCTTGTTTAGATCATAGAGAAATCCAGATTCCCTGCGCCGGAAGTACTTCCGAGTACACAACTAACGATCTTCGATATGTTCAGAGAATACAAAAGTTATAGCCTTTTTCCGCGTAGAAAAGCAAGAGAGTGGACAGACAGATATATTGATATTTCGACCATATGTCTTTATCTAGAACAAAAGCTTTTGCTTCGCCACGAAACATCTCAATCAAATCTTAATTCAAAAACTTTTGGCGTCAGACCAAATCCATGAATTTCGTCGTACAGAATTAGAGACTTATTATCCTATTTAACCTCCGCATCTTTGGAAGCGCAATTCGCCGTATGAACATCCACGTCCTTAAATACACTTTGAAAAGATACGGCAAGAGAACCCATTTAAAATCCACACGTACATTAAGGATCATCGTATTAAGTTTGATTTTCGCAGCAAGCGTTCTCCGTACTTCCAACGATTTAACAGGGATGCAACGTACACACACTTGGTGAAAAACACACACACTTACACACATATGCACACGCCACGCACACACACACACACACACACACACACACACACACACACACACACACACACCACACACACACACACACACACACACACACACACACACACACACACACACACACACACACACACACACACACACACACACACACACACACACACACACACAACACACCACACCAACACACACCCACACACACCACACACACACACACCCACCCACAAAACCCACCCACACACACACAACACCCACACACACACCACAACACCACCACACACCACACAACACAACACCCACACACACACCACACACACACACACACAACACCCCATCACCAACACCCACACACACACACCACACCCCACACACCACACACACCACACACACACCACACACCACCACACCACACACACCACCCACACACACACACAACCCCCCACACACACACACACACACCCACACCACACACCACACACACCCCACACACACCACAACCACACGACACCACCCCCACAACACCACCACACACACCCACACACACACACAACACACCCTGACGTCTATTCATCAACGTTGTATTCATCAGCTCGGTACGTTGTTACTTGTCGTCTCAGATACCGCACTTCCCCAGCACTAGGTTATCTTAACTACAAGCAAGAATATTGATCACTTCGTCTACAACCGGCACGCTCAGGAAGTGTTTAAGTTCATGGATGACCCGGCAATCTTCCCATCCAGATCATCAATGTGTGTGCCATCAATGTGTTATCATCAATGTGTCATCAGTGTCATCAATGTTCTGCTGTCGGAACGATGTCTTGTCCCATGTTGTTCGCACAACATGGGACAACAACATGCCCCATGTTGCCGCCGAACGTCATTAGCAGGCGCCCAGGTCAAGACTGGCTTCCAGTCGGCTTTGTACCTCGTTGCAAAACATTGCAACGATGCAATTGCAATGAACTGCCTTTGCGAGTTTCATGATCGCGTGCCCCCTAAGGATTGAACTAGAGTGTGTTGCCAGCTCAGTGGCATCTTATGGCACCTCAGACGGGGACTTCTTATTGTCATCTCGGCGACTGAGTGGAATGGGTCGAACCGTGACTGGTGGACATGGGCCTGCGCTTTTCTACCCTGTGCCCGCCTCATATTACTTGCATTGCATGATTGTGTTTCATTGTTTATTCTGTAGGACGATATATCCTGTTTATGCCCATAAAAAGACCCGCCCATTTTCATAAAGCGAATGCATCTGCAAAAGTGTGCGCTTGTTTTGTCCCAACTCGCTCATTTCATCCTAACAATGTACAAAATAACTCACAATAATGACATTATAACTCAAGTTTGGCGCTAAACGTAAGCGCGGGGTCCAATTTCCTTACTTCTACGCAACGCACGTTGTTATGGCATGTCTCCTAGCATTTCGGGGTTGACGAGCACGCAAGCTCGGTAATTAGCCCGCGTATGTCAGTACTGACATACGCGGTACTGTATCAGTACTGACATCAGTACCCCCTTGAGTTGGCAAAGCTCCTGCTGGTTTTTGCATATAACACCCTTTTCATGCATTCCCTCCTCTCACATATACCATATGAACGGATTCGATCAGGTGAGTGGGCTGGCCCACTCACCTGATCACATGAACGGCATATTGAAAAAATGAGCATATGTTTGATGAAAAATTGGTCTTCGGTCTTTATGGATATCTCACGTGCCGAAGATTTTGCGTTGTTGCAAAAACACACGTGAATTTTCTTTGACGTGAATGTGACGCGTTGTAAATATCAACGAACACGCGTTGTGAATTTCTTAGATACTTTCAGTTTAATCCAGTATCTGTGGGAATGTCGGTTACATGGGTTATGGTTACGATTACGGTCAGACAAACGAAATTTCGGTCTGATATCGTCTGTTGGCATGACCATTTTCCTACGCCTTGTCGTGGTCATCGTCATGCCACGATCCTTTTTTTCTTTTTGGCTTTTTTATCTATCTTTTTCAGTTTTGGCTAATGCGCATGGTGTTTGCGCCCTGGACCCAGAAAGGCGGCATGAAGAGGTCTACGGTCAATTGCTGGCATCGCTATGAGTCGGCGTGCAGCCAGCCTGATGTTTTGCGGTTGTTGTATCACCTACAACACGCAGATGTTTACACGTCTTTCTATTTTCTAGTTAACAAGATCCAGCAACAATTTTGAGATGTTGCGACCTATGGGTTGCGCTCACGCAGAGCCGTGACGTGCTGTGTGTGATCGTCAGCAAGCTGGTCCGCTCGATTCTCCGGCAAACGGAGCAGTTCTCGTGCTGCTGCTCTTTTGGGCCATTAAGATCAGGACCTCGTGTCCACTTGTGTTCGAAACTTGGAAACTTCACATTTAGCATGTAATTCGAGTGGTGGACGGAGGTACAATTTTGATGGTATTGGAAAGCTGCAGAAAAGCCTTGATTAGTTAATCGGTCGGATGAAGATGATTAGGAGCCACCACCTCGAACAAATTATAAGCTGAAACTTTTCACCTGGAGTTAACGATATTCAATATAGTAAGTGTACTACGTGACGTCACGATCAGCGGTTGCGAAGATGAAAGCCGGTCCGAAAGAAGGCTGGTCGGCCGGACTCGGTAAAGTCGCTGAAGTGAAGTTATTTCCGCTTCTTGACGGAAAGGCATCCTGGGCCTCTGGCCTTGCTCCTAGAAATCCGCTCGCTTTCAGTAAGAGAGGATTTTGCTGATAGCAGTTTTATTTCCGTGGCATTCTATTTCGTATGTCTTTCTGTATGGTACGGGTACTTTCTATACGGTACTGAAGTCCACAGGATGTAATAATGCATCCCCCGTCTACCACGCCTGAAACACTCAGCCCGTTCCTAGGTGCTAAGCCACACCGGCTTAGTTGGGAATGAGAGAGACGATGCTCTTGCTAAGGGGGGAGAAGCAAGCCTAATACCTTGATCCGCTGGTGCGCCACTCCCTGATTTTAGGCAGATGCTGTTTGCCCTTTTGAAAGAAAGCTGGCAAAAGACATGGGAAGACGTAAACACAATACCCATATCAATGCAAACAATAAACTCAGGACAGTAAAATAAAGGATGGGTCATGGGCCTCCTCCCACCGCGACATCAGACAGCAGGAAATTGGTCTCTGAAGCCTCCATGTCGGCCACATACATGAAAACTATGGCATCATTTTGTCTGATGGCCAAGCGTCAACTTGTCCCCGATGTGGTAACACACTGCCAGTTATCCACGTGCTCGTTACAATGGCGTTAACTAGGAGCTGAACGACAACGTCACTTCGGCCATAACGCGCGACAGAGACTTTCTGTGCTCCTTCATTGTGGAGAAACCGACTTCGACGCCAAGACTGCATAATATTTTGCCAAAACCTAGGCTTTGAAACCAATTTACTCGCCCAAATTATGTTCTACGACTGTGCATGATATACTTTCACGTGTCAAGCTCAGGCGTGATGCCTCAGTACTTAGCACGCTGCCCACGCATGCACCGCATTGTGACACTGGCTTGACATGGTGGGCACAAAATGACCATCACCATCACAATCACAATCACCAAAAACATCACCATCGCCATCAGCATCACCATCACCATCACCATCACCATCACCGCCACTACTACTACCACCACCACCATCATCATAATCATCATCACCATCACCACCACTACCACCACCATCATCATCATAATCATCATCACCATCACCACTACTACTACCACCACCACCATCATCACCACCGCCATAATCATAATCATCACCAGCATCATCATCACCACCATCATCACCATCATCACCATCACCATCATCACCATCACCATCATCATCATCACTACCACCGGCACCTAAACCGCGCCTGCCGCGTACACCGCCTTACCTAGTACAGCACGCTTCCGGCAACGTTCTCGCCTCTCCCGCACAGGCGCTCTTTATCGGTCCACTAGTTGGAATCATTGGCACGTGGGATGTGAGTGTGCGGGCTCCCACAGATCCGTTTCCGCGGTTTTGTGTGCGGCCTTGGTTCACTGGAGGATGCCTTGGTCCGGCGACTCAGTCTGCAACGATGCTGACGTCGACGCTGGCAATGACGCTGACGATGACGCTGGAGGTGACGTGGTCTCATAGTGTCGCGATGTCGAGGCTTAGGCCCGACACCCCAGCCTCCCCCCCCCCCCCTCCCCGAGTCCGGCGCTGGATGGAAACGCGCCATCGGGAAGAATCTGACCAGAGACGCAGCCAGGGAAGGCACTTGGGTCACGCTCCCTCCCACCCCCACCCCCACCCACCCACTTCTCTGAGCGAAGAGGATCACATTAGGTGTGGGGCAATTTGACGGGAACTCGGTCCAAATTCGCAGGAGGATCGAAGACAATTTGGCATGTCTCCTTCTCCAGCCTCCGTCCTAACGAAATTTCTGGTTACGTGCCTGAATCCAACAATCCGCTACAGTGGCAACGCACCGTATGCAGCAGCATCCGGCCGGGCGTTACCCAGTTGGAATGTTGGAGCACGCGGAGAAGTGTCGGCGACAACCTAAGGAAAGAAATCGTCACATTCGTAAAGCCGCTAGACTATGCTAGCTTCTGAACTGAAGCTCACTTCACGGGGAGTGTCTGTGGCCAGACAGCCAACAGCGCCAAGAAGCCAAGAAGGCCAACACCGCAAGTGACGCTGTCATGGTGCGATATTCTGGCGGCACTTTGCGTTTGTCCTCAGCTACAACACGCTCCTCTCGAAGGACTGGACTGCCGACCACGCATATCTATTTTTGCTGATAGAATGACACCTTTCGCCCCGTCACGCGACCGCGGCACGACAGACCCTCGCCAGCAGCGTGGTAACGGTCGGCGATGCGGTGGCTCTGACGGGCAGATCCTTCAGAATTACGCCCAGCCATCGCCGGGCAGGGATTTTCGCCGCATCACGCCACCGACGAGCTGTGGCTAAAAACCGCGCAAGCCGTCGGCGACGGCTCACTTCCAAAACGTGACCACCTCTCTTGGCGTAAATAGACGGATTTCTGCGCACGCCGATTTCAGAAACGGAAGCACCGCGTGGCGTCATCTTGTGGAAGGAGGCGTGCGTGACAGGCCTCAGTTCTGACGACCGGCCTATGGCGGTGGCTATTTCCGCCGGTTAGCCACAGCCGCCTGCTAGAGTCATAGGATCATCGCTCGTTCACGATCCAATGCAGAAAACCGCGCATTGCACGTTGCGGTGAGCCCTGAAGGTGACTAACGCTTCCCGTGGGTTGCTGCTGTCTCGTTCAGCCTCTTGTTGAAGCACCAGGATTTGGCCATGTTGTGCATGCTGCGTAGATTGTGATATTGAGTTTGAACACCTATCGCCCAAGCACCCACGCAAAACTGGCTTGTATATTGACGTGAAGGTTTTGCTTAAAACAAAAGTATTAGCCTTATTCGTCGCATAAAAAGGAGAATGGAGAGGTAGATGCGTTGACATTTCCGCAGCGTGTTTTTATCGACGCGAATATCAATATTAAATTCAAAATTGCCTGTCGATCCTGCTCGATTTTCAGTTTTTTTAAACAGCGAATCACAGTCATTACAGGTCATTACATACAGGTCACCATCATTGAGGGGATGAAACAAGGAGCAATTGTAAGTCATTTTTACGATAATGGGGACATATAAATAAGAATTAGAACACGCGAAAAATACGTGTGCGTGCAAACGAATTCAAGTAAACAGGCTCCCTTCACGCTCCACTCAACCTTGACAGTGATTTCAAGTAAGCAGGCATCACGCATCGATAGTGCATGCAAACTACTTCAATTTAACAGGCATCGCGCATCCCGCGTCAGGCGTCACTTATACGTGTCAACGATTCTAAACTAGCACACATCAAATATCGAGGCACTGATCACAATTGCATAGTTGGCCATGATGAGCCCTGTTAAGGTTTGGTCGCCGACTTTTTTGAGAATAGGTCTACTTATTTTCCTGTCTGGATAGTGCTGTGCTCTGTAGATTACTTTTAGCTCTAAAAGGCATATAGGTTACGACCGCCCTGAATTGCAGTCTGAGTGTGTTTTGGCAAACAGGTGGTCGCCGAAAGGGGTTTCCCCGTTTTGTTTACATAGCTCCTAAGTTAAGAGCTTTCACAATTCTTGCCTAAAAAGATGCAAACAAGCCTGCTCTATCGCATGATCTTAAAGGTAATGTTCTATTCTTGAAGATATTTAACTAAACATCAGATAGAAAAACAAGCTACCTTGGAGCTAGTTTTATGCTTTTAAATAAAACTGTTCATCTAGATAACACTATTTCGCTGCGAAGTAAATTTGCTAGTGGATGCGTCATTGTTTCATTACGTCATCATGCCTTGCGCAACATGGATTGTGAGTCAGTTGACGGCCGTTACATCTGGCGATCGTGCTCAGGAGGCCAGATATGAACGACTCGACCACTATGTTTTTATTGACCTTGATCACCGCATGGCTTATGGAACGGCAGGATTTAAATGACATTATCCTGACGTCATGAATGCCAAGATGCCATTAAATATTCTACTACAATTGGTCTCCCACATCTTTGCGGCCTTCAAGCCCGGGAGCCAGAGCTTTTTGAGTCCTAAAAGGGGATTGGCCGTTAGCTGCATCGAAATGTCTTTAATATGCCTACTTCAGGTCGAAACCCCGTACAAATGTGGAACGTCCCATTCAATTTGGATGGTAATGGACACACCCGCAAAGTGTTGTTGGCAACGGAAATTTTGTAACCATAAAGCCAAGTGGGGGAGCTGATGTGGAAGGAATGGCGTACTATAAGATGTAGTTAATGATCTTTTGTTTGTAATAGATGACCTTTGCAGGCGATGACAAAATATACGATATCTGCATGCCATCGAGAACTTGTCGACCATGTGCACGCATTTCATGCCTGCTAAATTTGACTTTTGAAGCAGACAATTTGCAAGGCAAACGACAGCAACTGATAAGCTATGGAGGTATTCGACAGTAATGTCTGGAAGACAAGCTGAACTATCTTGAAGAGAGGGTGGGATGGCGAGGGATACATAGGTGAAGAGAGAGAGAGAGAGAGAGAGAGAGAGAGAGAGAGAGAGAGAGAGAGAGAGAGAGAGAGAGAGAGAGAGAGAGAGAGAGAGAGAGAGAGAGAGAGAGAGAGAGAGGAGAGAGAGAGAGAGAGGAGAGAGAGAGAGAGAGAGAGAGAGAGAGAGAGAGAGAGAGAGAGAGAGAGAGAGAGAGTAATGGAGTGAGAAAGCGAGAGAGCGAGAGAGCGAGAGAGCGAGAGGGTCAGAACGAGAGCGACATGAGCCTCTCACTACCCAGGCGGGATGATCCTTCATTTCCGCTGGATCTGGCTGTGGTCTGACAAGTTCCGTTGCCTGAGTCACGTGACCTGAATGATCACGTGGCACACGGCTGACCAACGCGTGCGCAGTGCTCGGCGGCAGCCGGCTTGTCATTATGCAGGCGTTGGAGCTCCTAGCGACGACCGCCCCCCCCCCCCCCCCCGATCATGGGTGCATCTGCATTTTTCACACGCTGAAGGGCGTGTTCCACATTTATATGGAGGTTTGAACTGAAATAACCATCTTGACGACCTTTTGATGCTGTTCACAATCCTGCCCTTCTTAAGACCTAAAAAGCCCCTCTTGTTTCTGGGCTAAACGCCCGCGGAAATGGGAATGGTATGGTGGGGAGAGTATTTCAAAATGACTTTAGCATTCATGACGCCATAATAACGTCATTGAAATCTTGTCATTCCATAAGCCATGCGGCGATCAAGGCCAAGAAGAATAAATTTGTCGAGGCGTTCACATCTGGCGTTTGTGAGCACAAAGAGCGAAGCAACCGCCGTCAATTGGCTCTCCATCAATGGTGCGCAAGGCAAAATGACGTAATCAAACCATGACGCATTGAGGAGAATATTCACTAAACAGGAAAGTGCGCTAGTTAGAGCAGTCTTTTGCACTTAAAAAAACACACCAATAGCTATAAGTGAACTTGTTTTATGACATCTGAATGAAAGGACAAACAAGAAACATGGGACATTTCATCATATCTGAAGAAACAGCTTAAACATCTTCAAATATGTAACATTCCTTCTAACTTTCGAGCTGAGGTTAAAGCATGATATTTGAGCACCTTCGTGCTTTGTTCCGGAGGACAAGGTAAGGACCTGTGATGTGTAGTTGTATTCCATCTCCAGCGGTACCGTCTGAAATAAATAAAGTACAGTGAAGCCTGGTGTGGGCGGCCTGGTTTTATAAACACGCCCTCAGTGTTATCTGATTGAGCTGATCTTTAATCAATTAACGCGTTGAGCCGCGTTCTTCTCGTCAAAAATGCATTTCTTGTCAGTGCCTTTCCTCGGTTGCTTAGACTTAAAGGTTTCCATTGGCATTGCTTGAATTTGCTTCAGTAAGATGTATCATTTCGCATTTCAAATATTGGTAACTGCAGAAAACACGCAGGAACCAGGAGCCCACTGGTCTTGCACTCAAGCGTTACTCATGCTACTCGTGTAGCCCACAGCCCGTACACAATCATAAAAGTTTAGCAGGAAAAATGAGAGCGGTTCGCTTTAAGCCAGTTTGTTTGGTCGGGCCTCACATAAGGCGGACGACTATGCAAGGTAAATGATGAAGTTGACATATTTGGATGGCACGGACGCTTTGTATGTAGAGGCGTGCTTCACTGTTTTGGGCTGATTCGAAAATTATGACACGATGTCCTTGAGTGTGCAACATAGCACATTTGACGGGCGTGCAGGGTCCGATCAATTCCGTGAATGGATGTTCCAAAGTCTTGGGAAACCTGATGAAACCACGTGCTAAACATGCTAAGCTGTGGTAAATTTCGGCGCAGATCATTTGTGCATTTGCCAAATACTGCCATCGTGTCTTGCTCGAAAATCCTTTTTCATTCTTTGTGCCCCCGTCTCGTTCAATTTTTCTCACCCATGTTTTAAATCGTTGTGTGCTGGTTTTCTTTTTACAGCAGACGTGATGCATGCAAAATATGTGATACCGCAGTGCGCGGTAGGTGCTCCCTTAAGTGATTATCCTGCTTCATGTTCACCGCAATAAAAGGCACTGCATTTTGCAGTTGCGGTCTTTGTTTCCACAAGCAAATGCTCGACGCTTATGTAGCGCTCAATACCCTTTGGGCAAAAGTGTCACGTAACCAGGTCCGGGTGTGACTAGAGAAGGTCTGGCGATGTTTACAAACCAAGTGTCCGTCCATCTAGGGTGAACGATAGCATCACTGGGTGAACGATAGCATCACTAGGTGAACGATAGCATCACTAGGTGAACGATAGCATCACTGGGTGAACGATAGCATCACTGAGTGAACGATAGCAATACCAAGCGGACCACTTCGCTATGCTACCACTAAGGTCTGGTGCAGTGGCCCGAGCAGTGGTGTGCTTTCTGGATCTTGCACGTGCTTCCCTAAATTCGACCTTATTTTCTCCAAATTCGACCGTTCAACCGCATTCGATGGTTTATTTCTGTGTTTTTTTTGGAAGTTCACGAAATATTTTCAGAGTCTACTTCTGGAGCATACTCCTTGCATGCCATTGTTTGCTGCGGGGACCCCGACCCCACCATCTTGGTTGCGCAATCCAAGCTTAACGGGCATTTTGAACCGAAGATTTTCACGTGCTATGCATGCCATGACATGGCCATTCGTGCATAACACAACCACTGATAATGTCTCGAAACCACCGCGGGGCAAGCCTTCTAACCGCGTGGACCATACCTGGACCTTAATTGGACGACGCCGTGCTATTTTTACAGTCACATTTTTGTGGCCGGGAAGTCTGCTGGCTGCCGGACATGTTATGCACACACATACCCTTCGATCACAATCCGATGTGGGTGCAGGTAACATGAGACGCCGCACGCAGACATATATTGGGATGATTCGTTGAATGAACAGAAATCGAGAAGAATATGGGATGCAGAATTTAACTGAACTGACTTGCACACGAGACTAAAATACGGGATATATATATATATATATATATATATATATATATATATATATATATATATATATATGTATATATATATATATATATATATATATATATATATATATATATATATATATATATATATACATATATGTGTGTGTGTGTGTGTGTGTGTGTGTGGATGGTGTTACATTGCATACCAAAATACGGACACCGGGTCGCTATTGAGCTCATTCATGTTAAAGACACCCAGCACGCAAACAGTGCCATTTCACGTAGCTTCGAATGTCAAGGTCGTGCTGGTGGACACATCCTTGGCGGCCTGCCCGATGTTCCGAGAATAGATCCTGGCGTTTGCACACCGGCCCCAACAAGTTGTCACGTGACCACCAGACGCGTCAGTTGCGTCCAGCCTGCATGAGTGGCGTGACCTGAGGTCGGGTACAGGAGCCAGTAGCAGGAGCTGGGTACAGAAGCCGGGCACAGAGGCCGGGTACAGGGCCGACTACGGAAGCCGGATGCAGGGCCCGGTACCGGAGCCGGGTACAGGACTGGGTACAGAAGCCGGGTATAGGACCGAGTTCAAGAGCCGGGTACAGGAGATGGGTACAGGAGCCGAGTACATGGCAGGGTACGGGAGCCTGTTTCAGGACCGGTTGCAGGAACTGGGTGCAGGACCGGGTACAGGAGCTGGATACAGTAACCGGGTACAGGAGACAGGTGCAAGAGCCGTGCACAGGGCCGCGTACTAGAGCCGGGTACAGGAGCCGGGTACAGGACTGGGTACCGGGTCGGATACGGAAGCTGGGTACAGGAGCCGAGTACAGAACCGGGTACAGGAGCAGTGTACAAGAGCCGGGCACAAGAACCGAGTACAAGAACCGGGTACAAGAGCCGAGTACAGGAGCCGGGCACATGGCCGGGTACCGGAGCCGGGTGTAGGACCGAATATAGGAGCCTGGTACAGGGACAGCCAGGACCGATACTGCTCTCATGACGCGTCCAAATGTCATCGGTGAGCAACGGGCAGTCCAGCGGGCCTCTCAGCCCGAGGCATGGGTTTCTCCCCCCCCCCCTCCCCCTCCCCCCGCTCACAGAGCGTTTCATTGAGACCAAGGGCGCATCCGGGATTTCGTAAACGGATGAGCCATGCCTTATTGTGGTGCCCCCCACCCATACACCCCCCCCCCCCCTCCCCGACATGCAAATAAGTCCCATTCGTCGACCCCTTTATTTTCATTTTCTTATCTTTAATTGATGAAATACATTCCGCTGGAATGCCCGCCGGATTTAGTCCTCTCTGGATCCGCCACTGAGCGAAGCTGACAGTCGCTGTTGGGGGATGCAACACTGATTATCATGACACAGGCATGCGTCTGCTGACAAACGATAAGAAAAACGTCATCAATAGAACCCTCCGCCAACAACTGGCGTCGGCAGCACTCGCACGGTTGAGGTTCAGCAGTGATCGTCAAAGCGCAAGGTCGGCATGATTATGCGGGCTTTTGTCGTCTTCAAGGGTGTCACTGTTCACGCAACATTCCGACAGCGCTCCGACCGGACCACACAGCCACTGGCCATCGTCCGCTTCATGACCGTTTTGCGCACATTTAAAAAAAACAACATCTTCATTGACGACAGTGACATCCGAGCAATTATCCCACCCGTGCTAAAACCTCGTCCCATGCATTCCGCACAACTATACCGCAATGTCCACGTTGGACGCCAGTCCAGTGTCCGAGCTGGTTTCCGCCAGCTTTGTACTCGACGTTTGCTTGGCGCTGACCGGATTCAGGTTCAGCGCTCCGTTTCCGACGCTCTGGCATTGGAACTCGCCGCTCCACGTGCTGGCACGCGGTTGTTGATTCCATGCGCTGTCACTGTCAGCCGTACGTGAAGCCACCAGCAGCGCGGTGATAAAACACGCGTCCCGAGGACATGAGGACATGAGGACATGAGGACACGAAGTTCAAAACTCACGTCGCTCGAGTTCCCGGTGTAACCTTTGTTACGTGCCGCGACGCGTATGCTAAACATGCCTGCTCGTGTCGTGCAATGCTCGCAAGAGATCAATGAGGAGGAGTTCAGCTCTGAGGCTCAACGACACGCCAACCTCTTATGCATTCATCACGCTGCCTCATTGACTTAAACGCGGTGGTAGCGCAGTTGCCCGAAGGCGCCTGACTTATCACGTCCTGAACACTGCACGTGCAAGCGTTTGCCCGCAGCTCTGACGCACGTGCCGCAGCCTTGACCTGCCATCAGCACGGCATCGCACTTTGGACGCGCTGCGCTGCGTTTCTGAATGGCCGATGTGGCGGCCCGAGCCATATTTGTTCGTTTATTTATTCAAGGCATAAGCAGTCCACAGGCAAACGCCCGATTGTGGAAGCGGTAGCTTAAAAGAAATGCACGGTACACAAACAAAGAACTAAGCACGCACACACACACACACACACACACACACACACACACACACACACACACACACACACACACACACACACACACACACACACACACACACACACACACACACACACACACACACACACACACACACACACACACACACACACACACACACACACACACACACACACACACACGCGCACACACACACACACACACACACACACACACACACACACACACACATACACATTCCACACAGCCACGCATCTGCTCTACACACTCAGACACAGCGGGCATAAAAAAACGTTCCACGAGTGCCGACAAATCTAAACAAGTCAGATAGGGATGATTTGTTGGATTAAAAAGGCAGTTAATGGCAGATGGCATAGAAAATGATCCCAAACAACAGTCCAACCTGTGGCACATGCGTTTTAAACAGTGTTGACCTTTGCAAGTGACCCGTGGAAAGGCCGGTGCGGCGAGAGCGTCGGGTGGGGGCAGTGACGTTAAGTGGGCACAAACCGAACAGTGAGCGCAGTCAGCGCAGTCAAGCCTCTGATGATATACATTGCATAGCAGTGAGATGCCAGACTGAGTAAAGCGTGCCTTGATAGAAACACTCTTTGAAATAAGCGAGAAGATGCACATAACCCAGTGGAGGGCACCGGGACTGGGCGCTCGAACCCAACGACATGAGAAACCGGCGTTGTAGTTGCTTGGACCGGGGAGAGACGTTAGACGGCAACATCGCTCTACATAACGCTACTGTACTCTATCAATGCTCTCACATGAGCATTGAAGGCACACAGCCATACCTTGTAATTAAATCTCGCTTGACGAGGGCACGACGACACTCGCATGCTTCGCATGAGAGGGCACCGGCATCCTGTTTGCTTATTGAGACGGTAGAATCTATGTGATTGGTATAGGTGAGTCTGCTATCCGGGAGAACGCCAAGATCGCGAAGCTGCTGGCAGCTATTCAAGCGGTGGCCGCCTAGTGCATGAACATTGAACAGGTGCCGTACGGCGGGTGAGTGAGATGGTATTGCACTTAGCTGGGTTTGGTTTCAGTCCCCACTTTTTAGACGATTTACAGAGGCAATATAAATCCGCCTGAAGTGTGAAGTAATCTGCTGTGTTGTTGATTCGGTGAGTATTTTTTCACATCATCTGCGTCCATAAGGCACTCACTCTCAATTTGGTCAGGAACATCAGCCAGACCGCAGGCGAAGAGCATGGGCCTCAGAATGCTGTCTTGCGGGACACCAGATCGTACTGAAATCCAGTCAGACTGCTTGCCGGTCAGCACTATGCGCTGTGAACGATTGCACAAGTACGACTTCAGCCAGCTGTATACGCGGCCAGTGATGCAAAAAGAATGGCAACGCTTGTGTGGCAGAAGAAGGAGATTGATGCTGGTGGATGCTGAAGAGTAATCGGTTTAAATTAAATCTATTGGTTTAACTTTTGGGATAAATGACCAGCAGTGTTCAAGAAAGCATGAAAGGGTTGTGGTGCAGGAACGCTTCGTAAGGAGTTCGTGCTGGGAAGAAGGTAGGGCAGGAGATAAACCTGTAATAGGCTTTCGCTCACAATTTTCTCCGATATTTTTGAGCAGATAGGAAGCAGACACAAGCCTATAATTTTAGGCAGCTTTTTGGGTGCTTCGCTTGCTTCGAAACATATGGTGTGTGGCGTTCACTACAGTGATCTTATCAGTGATCAGTGATCAAACGGGCCATGTAGTGTGAGACGAACTATGTTCGTGCACATATCTGTTGTGGATTTTCAGGCGTTGCCCGAGCAGATGAGGAGCGCAATATGAACTCGGCAGATGCACGCCTGTTACTGAGAAGAACAGGAAAATTTTGTGAACAACAGCAACATCTTGCGGATAGAAGCATAATCAACTTTGAAAACCATGGCGGCAAAATATCTTGCCTTTAGGTGTTGGGAGCTCATGCAACTTTGAGACATGTTCTCCGCAGAAAGAAATAGGTGATCATGCATAAAAGGACGCCAGGTCTCCCATGGCTGGAGTCAATGTACGAAATGCATGCGTGCAATCAGTTACTTAACTGTAAACTGTGGCACACAAGTCGCTCGACTTCCGCATCAGAACTTGCCTGTGGTGGCCAAGCCAGGTGACTGAGGAGTTAGTTGGTTTCCATGGTAACGTCAACAGTATCACACAGTCATTCCTCCACTGTTGGGCCATTAGTGAGTCAGTTAAGCTCCACATGAAAGCGTCTGCTAACGATGAAGATGGTACAGTATTCGTTCTGCTGCCTGACAGTTATCTTCTAATGATGGACCTTAATCATGCGTTCACGTTTAGTTCCAAAGGTTTCCTGGCCGGTGGACGTAAAGCAGTGAAGACGCCACTGGCTAGGTTTGTCCATAATTTAGACATAGGACACCAAGCTACAAACAACCAAGCCAGAGTCGCCCATACTTCTAGATATATTTCACCGAAGCCACGGCACGACATAACACTAACGATAACACTAACGCCACTAACGATGGCTTGTCGCGTCGCCTCCTGCAACCTGTCAGAGAGCCAAGCAGCATGCACCCCAAAGCACTGGAATTGATAATCACCCGTTTTTCAGGGAAAACGACGATCTGCATTGAGATGACTTCTCCTTAATAGACTTCTAAGCACCTGACATGTTGGTCAGATTCTCAGGTCACATTGGCGTCATGTCTCAAAGATACAAACTTGTCTTGACGGATTGACACGTTGGTTTTAGCTGGTCTCTCTCCTCTCCATCCTGTCCTCTCTCACTTTCACACTCTCTCCCCCTCTCTCCCTCCCTCTTTCTCTACCCTCCCTCGCCCCAGCCTCCTTCTCTCTCCCCATCTTCCTTCCCCTCTGTCCCCCTTTCTTTCCTCTCTTTCACTCTTATGTTATGTCGCGTCATGGCCTCGGTGAAATATATCTCTCCCCTCTCGCTCCTCTCTCACTCGCTCTCTCCTCTCTCCCCCCCTCTCTGTCTCTCTCTTTCCATCTCTTTCTTCTCTCTTTCTCAATCTCTCTCTTTTCTTTTCTTTCTTCTCTCTCTCTCTCGCTCTCTCTCTCTCTCTCTCTCTCTCTCTCTCTCCTCTCTCTCTCTCTCTCCTCTCTCTCTCTCTCTCTCTCTCTCTCTCTCTCTCTCTCTCCTCTCTCTCTCTCTCTCTCTCTCTCTCTCTCTCACTCTCTCTCCTCTCTCTCTCTCGGGGCTCACGGCTCTCTCCCTCTCTCTCTATCCTCCTCTCTCGCTCCGCTCTCTCTCTTCTCTCTCTCTCTCTCTCTCTCTCTC